>NC_026160.1:0-71470 GCF_000512975.1 Sesamum indicum | reverse complement strand
TTCTTCGTCGGAGACAGACTCGGTATGTTTTTTAATACTTCAATTTATTCTCCTTACAATTCACATATTATGTAGCATGTCGGGAGGTGAAAATTGCAAGTTTGAACCTGTAATTATAAGATGTGGTAGTTTTAGTACTCCTGCTGATTTCAATCGAGCAGTTAGGTTCTGTAATAGTAAAAAATTGACACATTATGGAGTAGTTTATTTATCATCATGTTCTTGAACAAACTCTCACTCAACATTTTACTCTAATTTCAGTCTTCAAGTATGCCGAGGGAGTTCATAATGTGTATAAAGTAAATGGAACTGCCTTCCAACAGTGTACGGTACCCTCACCATCTGAGGCTCTAACTAGTGGAAGTGACGTGATTACCCTTGCGACGCCTGGCCGGAAGTGGTACATATGTGGTGTTGGTAACCATTGTGCTTCCGGGATGAAGCTCGTCATCACCGTTGCTTCCTCCATCGCTCCGGCCTCAGCTCCGGCTCCCGCCCCAACTTCTGGAGGTCCACTGATGCACAACAAGAAGCCGATGAACTTTTGGAGCAACTGGAAAATGAAAATTCACTTTTGATTAAGATGAAGTTATATGATAGTGCATGACAATAAGCTGCATGAACTTTTGGAGAAACTACTAAACATTATGTTGTGATTAAGGTGAAGCTATGTGATACTGCATGACAATTATTGACTATGATGCTATCATTATTGTTGTAACGAGTATTCAGAGATATGATGATTATCTTTTTTATTATTTTAATTCAATATTAAGTATTATTTTGGGAAAATTGCATTTTTCATCCTATATCTTAGTATCAACATACTTTTGTTGCTCCTGGTTATGGGATTCTCATTAATTAATAGTCCCATAAGTTATAAAAATATCACTTTTAGTCCTTTCGTCGGATTCCGTACTTTAGTATTCTGGATATATAAGGGGATTAAAAGTAAGACTTTTTTAACTTATGGGACTAATAATGAGATGTTGCGTAATCGGAACAAAAGTGCTAAGCACAAGACTAAAAATGGCTAAAAAATTAGCGACCATGCGTGTGCTTAGCACGTGCTTTTTTCCATTAAAACATTAATGGTATTTGATGAAATGAATACAAATAAAAAAAAACTTTTAATTTATGGGACCATTAATGAGAATTTCGTAATAAATAAGAGGAAAAGTGTGTTACCCCTTTAATATGGAACGAAAAATGTTATTTCTCTATTATCTCAGTTCAAAATGTTTATTACAATTTGCTTCTATTATGGAATGAAGGCCATATTAAATTGCAATTTTAGATTACATTGGATCTTTGGGCAATCTCTTGATTAACTGATGTCGTACAAGGTCACGGACCCAATCCGGATAAAAGAAGGCGTGGATGTTATGTTGGTAACTTTCTTATTTTTCGAAGAAAATTTCATCATCTAAAGCGTTATTTATACGAAAAAAGTTGTCTCGAAAATGAGATCTCAGTCTCTTGCATGGAAGGTTCTTGTCTCTCTTTTTGGGAGAGTGTGGATCATTTCTAGTATCTATCCCGGTGGATCATTTCTAGTGTGGATCGCTTTTTTCCTTTTTTTATTTGTTTTTGGGGATGAATAAGATCTGAAACATCCAACATGCTTTTCTTTGGCTATAAATTAAATATTCGACTTCCCAACTTTTAATTGGTTCGTCTTATGAAGCAATGAAACAATTAGAAAGGACATGCTATAGATGATAAGAAACTCTTAGCGTTGCCATATATGTGAGAATTAGTGAATTACTCATCAGTTTTTACAAATATATCCAAATATTGCATGTTAATTGTGACCACTGACTTATATTCTATTTGGGCTTAATTGCGTTTTTATCCTCTAATTATGCATATTTTGTGTTTTGGTTCTTTAATTATACTGTTAGGGTTGCAAAATAGTGTTGCATATTTTTTATTTTTCCAAACTTAGAATACATTTGGCAGAAAAATTTAAAATAGGACGTCTGTCTTCCACCAGCATGTGCTTTCGGCCAAATTGTGTCCTAATTAAATTTGCAACCTTAACAATATGAGGGACTAAAATACAAAATAAGCATAATTAGAGGACGAAAAATATTGATTAATCATGGGGTTAAATGCAATCTACCCTTGTGATAATAAGAATATTTTAAAAAAAAAAAAACCACCAAAAAGTAGGTAGTATTAGAAGAAACATGATTTTTCATTATGCTTAATTATCATAATTAAAAGTAAAAATTATGGCGAATACTAATTAATCATGGCACGTAGTTATTAGTCTTTGTTTCTGCACATTGGGCCAAAACTTTTGCCACAACTAAAAACTGTTGCAAATATTTTGGCAATGGATAAAACCATAGAGAATGTTCAGTAATCATAGCCCAAATTTAAATTTTCTCATCGATTTTTTCTTATCGTTGTAGATGGTATTGATCAACTAGAAATTTTAAGTCATAGTGATTTATTATGTATGGAATAATCAATATTTTGGTAGTGTAGTTCTTTAGTGTTTTTTGTTAATTTATTTTTTCCTCAAAGGCTTTTTCAAACTTAATAATCTTGCTATACCGTGGGACTGATTTAACCCTCAATTGCAATTAAATTCAAATTTTTGCATGAATTTTATTTGATCGTAACAAATAGCGTTGATTTCATCATCTCTTTTAAATTGTAATCATTTATAACATAGAAAATAATGATCTTGCAGTGTCTTTTGCATTAAACAGATTTTGACAGTGAAGTGTACAAGAACAACAAACTAGTCATTATTTTCCATGTAGAAAGCAGAATAGATTCAAATAAAGGCAGGCATATGACAAGGCATGCACACCCCTTTCCACCAAAACGTAGAAGATATACATGCCAAAGCATATGCCACCAAAGTCTTGATCACTTATGCATCAATGCATTTGACAAACAAACGCAGCATAAACAACCAATTCATACATAAACAAGCTCACCTTCTCACCAGACATCTCCCAGAGAAGATGAATTCGAAGAGTTGAAAAACGAAACCCTTCTCCTCTTACCGGACAGTGCATTGCGTGACGAGAACTCCTCCGATGCATAAAATTTATCGAGCACGGACCTCAGAGCTTGATGTACCGAGTCAACAAGAAGTTGGCCTCCTTCCCTACCCTCTACGTTTGAGCCCTCATCTCGTCCAGAGATCACGAACACGTTTACCATTCTACTTCCCAAGGTAGCCATCTCGGCCCTTATCATCTTCAAAGGGAGAGCTTCAAGAGCTTCTCTTAACTCGGAGAGAAGCTCGTGTTTGAAATCACAGCACAGGGATGCCCGGATCGAGAAGGCAGTTCCGTCGTTTAAATCTTCCTGTTGTTCAACTGTCACTTCATCAATATCTGTCGGCACCAGCGTTCCATCAGTAGCTTCGGCCACACTCCGTCTGAGTTCCTTTACTTGATTGATGACTTCGGCCAGTAATGCTGCTTTGTCCATCTGTGCAAATAAATCAATAATCAACAAATCCATGAATAGGAGTAACGCTGTGCAAGTAAGATCATATTGGGTAAGCAAGAATCTCTAGTTTAAACAATCGTATTGAAAAATTACTCAAACCAATTTCCACATGAAACATGGGAATACATTATGATTTGTCCAAAAGCTATTTTTCTCCATCTCAGCATAAAATCCATCCAGACACATATATCGTATCTTGATCTCCGTATTCCAAACACTTCCTAACAATTCTGAATTATGAACAAAACTAAAGGGAGAAACATTAAAAACTAAACCAGAAGTCATCATCCAAAGTGAAAAAATCATTTACCCCACAAAATCTTGATGCAAATATAGCATGACACAATCTCAAAAGTTGGGTCATGAAGGTATCAAATATCAGATGCCTTAAGCTGCTTTTTTGTGCATGTAGACTTCAACTAAAGACAAGACCAGCACTCTCAGGCTGTAACTTGCAGTCTAGTATATATTTCAATTACTGGTAGTAATACCTTAAAGAAGGCGCCGATTCAAAAATTTTGGCCGGAACAGCATCGAACACTAGATCAAGATTGTAGTAGGATGCCTCTTACCATATAAAATTATAACAAGATCTCCACGACGCGCCCATATCACCATCTAAGGCAAAACGATAAGCATAGTAGGTAGAAAACCAAAAGAGAAGCAACTCAAATCCTCCACCCCATCATGTGTATTTCATCTCAGTTCAGGCCAAGTGCGTGAAACATTTGATTAAAGCTAAATTCGGGCCACCAACTCAGGTAACAAGAATTCAGAACAACACACACACACACACACACACACTGAGAACAACATATCACCTTATTTGTTCCAGGGATTAGGCTCCTCAGCGTGGCCAAGTGACCATTAATTCTTTCCCTTCTCCGGCGTTCAGCCTCGCTGTGATTCCTCAGAGCTATCAGAGCCTTCTCCGCATTAGCCACCTTCTGTCCAGGCTTCACCAGAGCCCTGACAAGCTCTCCTCTCTGATTATCCAATACCAACGACGAACTGGACGACGACCCATTTCTTATCAGCTCTTGGAACCCAAGATAGTTCGCGGGGAACCCATCAGAAGTGTTGAAAAATTCCATCTTTTTCTGTTTGTTCATCAGAAAACGGGCAAAGGCAAAGATATGTTGGGGAGAGAGAGATGGGCAGGTCTTGAAGTGGTACTGCAAGCTCGGGTTTCTTCTGCGGCTTCCATTGCTTAACTAGGAAAAGCAATCGCAATTTCTGGAGTATGTCAGCGAGTATCAAGAAGAAATTGTACTTGAAGTCCCGCTGGAGTTTGCTTTTGACAGGGACGTCGCCAAGAAAATCTTTTCGCAGAAGAAAGTCATGAATTGAGGCAAAGCTATTAAAAAAGAGAGAGAGAGAGAGAGATGAGGGGATTTCGGACGGAGATTTGGGGTGGAATCTGTTGCTGGCTCTTGGGTGTTTCGGCTGCTACTTTTTGAACACTCCTGTTGCCTTTTTGAGCTTCTGTAGGCCATATTTAAAGTAGGCCGTGAAGAAAGAGTCACCTGCTCCTCCAGCTACTGTTACTCCAGCGAATTCAAGTACAGAATTTTTTATTACATATTTTCTTGTATTCTTTTTATTTTACTAATATATGAGTTTTGTGCACAGATTACATTATTAGTTTTATGTCAGAGAATTTTTTATATATGGGACGTTTGTATGTCAAATAATATAAAAGATGCAATCCGCAAAATTTGATCGATTGTTATAGTTAAAAATAAATCACAACAACTTTTCTTGAAATTTAATATATTCATAAATATTTTTAATATTATTTAATTAACAAATTATAAATACTCTTTATATTTGATTAAATTATATAATTTTTATAATTGGGATTTTGAATTGTTAACTTTATTTTTACTGCATTTTTAAAAAAAAATAAAAAATTATAAACAAATTGGATGAGGTTGATAGAGAAAATTTCAAAAATTATAAAAATATTTTTCACTAAGTCTTAAAGAAATTACCTTTTTTTAAAAAAAAATCATAGTTTTCAAGGGCATTTTAATCAGTCACCAAAATAAATGGGAATCTAATGGATTGGTCCAGTTGTTAGAAGGCTGTTAAAATCAGGGGGATATTAATAATTTTCAAATAATGAGGGGGTATTCGTAATTATATCAAACATCGAGAGAGCTCGTTGTAATTTACCCCCACGATAGTTAACATTTTTAAAAAATCCAAATGAATACTAATTAATGATGTATAAGCAACAATAACTAACTATTCTTTATGCACGTGAAGCCAAAATATTATTCACGACTAAAAATTATGGTAAGTATTTTTTATCATAATTAAAATCATTTTGAATGTTGATTAACTATGATGATCTAAATCTAAGTTTTCACATTAATTATATATGATCGTGATAAATAGTATTAGTTTATCATAACTTTAAGTCGTAATCATTTGTAATAGGAGAACAACCCATTTTTTTATAATCATGTAATAGAATTTGAAATAAAAATTTTAATCCATTTGAAAAATAATTATGAATTACAATTGTATTATTCTCATTTTCTTTTTTATTTTCTATTCTTTATTTCTTATCTTATGTACAGGTAACTTATATATTTATTTTAGCATATAATCCTCACAAAATTGACTAGAAAACTACAAAATGAATTATTATACTTACCTCAAATTTCCTTAATTGACGGCTACAAAATTGATGAAGTGTGATGTGAAAAGACCATAAGTTTAAAAAAATGATTTTAGTTAGGATTAATAGAAAGATTAAATTTTTATTAATGGATATAGTGATAATTACATAAAAAAAAATAATTATAGAGAAAGGTCTTCCTTAAACAAAAGAAAAAAGGGAAGTAATAATTATATACCATTAAATCAATTAATAATCGAGATATTTACATGTAATAATACCCATTAATTATTACTAACAACTATAAAAGAAAGACAAAAATAACACAAATGTACAGTAAATTATAATTCTTGGTCTCATGTTAATTTCTATGATTATGGGATCTCAATTTTAACCTCCTTAACGTAAATGAGAAGGGGTTTTGATTAAATGGCTGAGTGCATGTTTGGCTCTGCGATTGAGCAAGCCAAACATATATTTTGAATGCAAATAAAAGTTTTTATATCGATTGTCCCTTTTTCTTATAATGATTTTTGAAATAAAATTTTATCAAAACCATAAACGTTTTGAGAAAAGCTACAATTTTTCATAAAATATAAAATGAAAAGTATCATTGTTTGTACTTTTAACTTATAGGAAGAAATGAGAAATATGATCATGCATGATATCAAAATCCTTTTTTTTCTATATATATATATAGAAAAATATTATGAAAAATTCGTATTCAAATTAAATTTGGTCGAATTAAAGTAATCACATAGTAAGTGTATCACACTTTCTTCTATAAGATAAGCCTTTATAATTGACGCCTCGACATGTACTTTGTATTTCACCTGCATTTTCAAGTCTCAAAAAATAAATTTTCCCTCATATTATTTACCAGAAAAATAAACATATACTTATATATCATGATAAATATGGACATGTTTTAAAACAAATTTTCATCATCCAACATACATAAAACTAAAACAACTACAAATATATATATATATATATAGTATGTATGTTACTATATAATACCCAAAATATATATATATATATATATATTAAGGAACAAAGTAGCACATGATAATATTTTGGTGAAATATTCCATTAAATTCGGCAAAATAACGAAATGCAAGATTTTAAATTCGGCAGAAGAGATGATTAGAACTCGAAAGTGTTGATTTATCAATTAGTATATTATTTTAAGCACTAGAAAAAATATAATTTTTCGTTATGATTAATTGTTATAGTAAAAAAAAAATCATGATAAATACAAATCAACCACTGTTTCTCAACAGCCATTGGCCATTGTTTCTGCAAGTGTAGTCAAAATATTAGTTATGGCCAAAATCATGGCAAATATTTTGATTATATCTAAAAATTATAGCAGAATATTAATTAATCGAGATAAACATTTAAATTTTTATTTTAATTTATTTAATCATAGTTAATAATATTGATTTACCGTGATTCTTAAAGTATGATCATTTATATCGTATCAAAAAATTTAATTTTTTTATAATGAAGATTCTTAGTGTCCTCTCCATAACATTGACCATCAAGATTAGTTTAATCCAGTACGTAATAGCATGCCCATGCAACCTTATTTTTTTTTAAATATATATATATATATAATAAGAAAAACAAAAAAAAAAATGAAAGAGTTTCAAGAGTGACAGGAGCAACAACTAAACCCCATTTGATTACAAACTGGTCAACTGATTATTGAGACCTCCATCACTTGGGAAGTCAACGCTCTTCAACAAATCCGCTCTTCATCATTAATTTCTTTAATCCCATAGAAAAGGAAACACTAATTTATAATGTGACTAATCATTATTATGATAAAAAATGAAAACAAAACTATGGCGAGCAATTATTAGTTACAATTATGCGATGGTTATACGTTAGTCGATGTTTCAATAGGCGAGGTCAAAACATTAACCATAACTAAAAATCATAACAAATATTTTAGTCACAGTTAAAAGTCATTATGTAATTCTGTAAATAACTGATTAAGACAGCGCAATTGTCCATCAGTTCTGGTCAAAATATAAGTTTTTACATTAATTTATTTCACTGTCGTTGGTAGTATTGATTTACTCTTATTTTTTAATCATACTTAAAATAGTTTATTTTCTTAAAATGAGGATATCACCAAATAAAATTAAATATTTGGATAATTTTTTTTACATTGAACCGTGCGATAATTTTAAATATGTAACACTTGTAATCTTTGTTGGAAGACATCAAAACAATATTGAAGATGTCAGAATTAGAGGAGTACTAATTAGGAGGTGTTAATGTTGCAAAGATGTGGCCAATGTGGCATAGGATTCCGAGTGGGTTGGTTGAATTTTAGTTGGATCTAGCTTAAATTAATGTTGTAATAATATTATATGAAATCTGCAAATTAAGTTATATTAAATTATTGGGATCAATTATAACCTGTAAATTACCTAACCAAATACTAAATTGTGCCTAGGTCAACCCTAAATAATTGTTAATTTCAATATAAAGATGATATGATGGAAACTTGTAAGGCCACAATTTGATATTGAATGAAGGTTTAATAAATAAATATATATATATATTACAACTAAGACAAGGTCTTGATCATTTGATAAAGGGTAAATTAGGAAGAGTAATTTCAAAATTTATCATAATTATATAAGTACGTCGTTGTTGTTTGAAAAATTACAAATACCTCTATGTAATGAGATGTCATGATGGAGCATTTGTCAGATGACTGTTAATTATAAATGGTATTTATAACTTTTCAAACAATATGGGGTGTATTTATAATTATGACAAATTTCAGGAGAGTTCGGTGTAATTTATAGCCATTGATAAATTATAAAGTCTTTATTTTATATAAAACTGAATTTTTATCACTTCTGCATGTCTTTTTTTTTAAAAAAAAAAAAAAGAAAGAAATTCTACCTGAATTATTACATAAGAGAAACCATATAAATTGTTTCTAGCAATGCACACAGAACCTCAGTACTTACTGTTAGTGTTAATTATATACTTTAATAATAATTATGTAAAAAGTGGGATTACCTAATGATTTTTGAAAATTTATTCAAATTCTCCCGACTCTTCGTTAATCTCATAATAGGTCAAGATCCGTAAGCTTTTGACACACCACGCTTGCTTACGACATTAAGCTCTCTCTCTCTCTCTCTCTCTCTCTCATTTAGAGGTTGTTTTGCTAAATTTTTTAAACTATATGTTATAAGATGTTAAATTTTATTTTAAATATAAACTTTTAAAGTATTTGAATGAAATAAGATGTTAAAGATCGTAAGATTTTTTCAGATCTTATAATAATATAGTAATGTGTTTGGTATAATTATATCTCTTATTAGTAATATAAACTACAAAAAACATGATACCATTAGAATTAAATAATTTATAATTTCTTGAAATATTTTATTTTGAATAATTTAAAACGCTTTTATAAATAGTACATATTTGTTAACTCCAAATAAAATTTAATAGATAATTTTTTAAAATGACAAAAAGATAATGAATTATTACGTAGCCTTTTGAATAAAAATAATATATATATATATATATATATATTCATGCTATTCAAATATGAGTATAGATATATAATTGATATTTTCATTGTCAATGCAATGAACTATTTCTAGTCGTATAATTTCTAATGTCTTGAACTATATTTCTCAGTAAATATAATATCAATACTAATCTCATTTTTTATTTAACTATAATAAATTTATTATTAAATAATAAAATATTTTCTCTTTTTTGAATGTTAGAAAATTAAATATAAAAAAATTCTTTAAATCCTAAAGAGAGAGATATAGTGTGTGTGTGTGTGTGACAGAGAGAGAGTATGAACCAGGATATTTTTATTTTATTATATATTAATCTTATAGAGCTTATAAGATGTTATAAAAAAAAGTTAGAAAAATTAACTTTTTTTTAAAGAGCTTATATATAAGATCCAAAATATCTTATTTTGAAATCTTATAAGCTCTTTAAAAAAAATTGCAAAAAACTTATTTGGAGAAGAACGAAGCCGGGTGCTCTTGGGGATCTACCCTACGCATTTGAGTCGGGTTGGAGGTGAGTTCTCCCCTTAAACGAGCTGAAAATCTGAACTACTATAGGGGAGGAACACTTGGTTTGTTTCACATTCGAGCGCCTCCCAAGTTTAAATTATAATTATATATTATAATTATTAATCAATATCATATATTATATTTTAGATAATATTAAATTATGGTATTTTTATTTATATATTTAATCTTTATACAAATACAAATTTAATCAACAACTTAGTAAATTATAATATTTTTTATAATTAAAATTGCTATTTAATATGACATATATAAACTTTATGTTATATTTTAATATATACTTGTATTGTGTTATATATTTTTTTAAATTGATAATTAATTAACTTATACTCTTTTTTTATCTATTTCTCACTTTTATATTTATATCAATATACATACTATACATTATGCAATCTATTTTATTACTTATAAATTTATGTCAAAATTTAGTAATTCCTATGAATTAATCTAAAAACAATGATAATAATAATAATAATAATAATAGTGATGGTTGAACAATTATAATTATATTATTATTATTATTATTATTATTATTATTATTATTATTATTATATTATATAGAATGAGATCAAAAAGTTTAATTAACAATTATGATATCTTAAAATCTGTTCACCCGATTCATACCAAATTTATATATATATATATATATATATAAGACTGTATCTATTAGATCATATCAGACGGTATGCTTTAAAATCACATGGTCTGATTCAATGATACTCCGTCTTAAATGATTATTCTTATGTTCCGAGTACAATATCTAGATATCCGCATATCCAATAAGTTTAAAACTTTACCAAATATATTTTTCTATAAGTTTGATCATATCTAATGATTTGATCTGAATTTTAATGGCCCGATTAACCGATGTTGTTCAACAATATAAGATGATAGTTACATCAATGTAATACTAATATAAATATATAAATTTATTGCAGATTATGAACATATATTAATCTAAACTATAAAATATTTTTATGTATTTCAATTGCACTATTTCAGATAATTGATACTTTTCTATAATTTTAAATTTGTCCAGAATGATTTTTTTTTGTACAATTTACTAATTGTATTATTAGTAAACTAATCAGTAGTTTATATTTATAACAATAAATTAAAATTTCATACTATATTTTGGTATATTTATAACATAGTATACATTATACAATCTATTTTATTACTTATAAATTTATGTAAAAATTTGATAATTTTTACTATTTAATCTAATAATAATAATAAAAAAAACCAGCTCGAGCTCGAGCTCGAACTGTTCAAGCTCGTTGAGCTCGAACTCAACTGGTTTACACCCCTAGATTCAATATCGGCAAAGGCTACTGCTCAGCCCTACCAACAACAATGAAAATCTTAAGAACTGTCAGGAGTTGGGGTTTCCTTGGATAGTTTGCGAGCTTGATAAATTAATCTAGCAACATAAGTCCGACTTGGTCTTCCTCTCCAAGACCAAGTGGCAAACTAGGAGAACCCGGAGATTAGGACTAAGTATAGCATATTTGGAGTATGGTTATCTAATTGACCTTTACCACGATGGGTGCACTCGCATGGTAGGTCAACACATGGTAAAAGATTACATCTTGTTTCGAAGGGGAAATTGTATGAGATTCGCCTAGTTGTGCTATGACATATCTCTTATTCAGGCTCTATTTTTTTTCTTTTGTATTTCTGTAGTTGAATTCCCAAAAGGTCGAACTACAACACTTGGCGTTATTACATGAGGCTCTAAACAACTGAGCTAATACGCCTTTGTTTATGCATGATATCATAAGCAATGCAAAAGATAATAAACATGTTGTATAAAATGTTCATCACAACAACACACCTCCAAATACAGTTTAATAAACTCAAATTTTAATGAAAACCTTCCTCAAGGCATGTAAAAACGTACTAAAGCCAATGATAGTCAAGCTTTTTTCAGACACATAATAGAATGACCTGAAGTCACATCAACTTTCTTAAGCAACATAATAGAACGGCCTGATGCCAAATGACAATCAAGCTTCCTTAAAGTGCATAATAGAACGTCCCGAAGCAATGACAATTTGGGGTTCTTGAGGCGCATAACAGAACACCCCAAGTCAAGGAATAAATATGACAATTGTTAAGAACTTTTCAAACAAAAAATAATCACACTAGTCAAAAGACTAAAATAATAAAGCATGTACGATAAAACAGAAAGTCCATAAATGACTTATAAATAAATCTTTCACAAATATTAAAGTTCAAGCTCAAAAAGATTAAAACCAAATAGCGACAAAGCTTCTAAAACATACATATAATTTCGTATTAAAAGGGCCATCATCAAAAAAGAAATTATCTTATCCCCCAGCAAGTGAGGCTAGGCCCTAGAACTGTGCTTTCGCTAAATGGAATTAATAAACTAGCTTCCAGAAAGAAATTTTTTTTATTCACAACTATTCTAAAATGGATCTAGTTATAATGACCAGACTAATTCATTTAGAAATTATATTTATATTTAGATTCTAAATTTTGACCATCAACACCTTAAGGCAGAACATGCCTATATCTATATCTGTGATCCAATTTAATTTCTAAATATCCTAAAGATATTCAAGAACAGGGGTGACAATCCGTCCCAATCCGACAGAATCAACCCCTAATGGCAAGGGTTCGGATCCAAAAAAATTAATTTTGGTATTAAAAATATAAATTTGACCTTCTCAATTACACACCAAATAAATACCAAATACAATTTCTCTTTGACAATTGGTCCAGCACAACATTATGTGAGTTGAATGCATATCTAAGACTGCCAAATCTAAATCTAATCCATTTACTATTTGCATACACGTGTGTACATCCTACACGTGCGCCACCACCATGCTGCCCTCAATTACACTTTTTTGTCTTAGTTTATCTTCTAGACACCCTAAAATCGGCTTTGTACACTATTAATTATTAATCGGCCTACCTTTATTTTTTATTAAGAGTCTTTTCAACAGCTAAAATCAAGTATTTATTAATTCTTTTACTTAATATAAATTAAAACAAGTATTCTTAATTTAAAATTATTATGTTTGAATTGCATAATTTAACTCAAAAATTATAAATATAATTTTCTTACCGACTTCTGCAATTTATTAATAAAAAATTTAAATATTAAATTATTCTGCCAACTAATAAAACTTCAAATTTTTATTTTTTTTATTTTCAAATACTTTAAGCTTTCACTGCAACTAAATTCATAACTCCTTATACAATTTAATATCATTGTAATAATATAAATTATTGCAAACACCGTCCTACCTAAAAGAATTTAATATGTAAATTAAATGCTTTTTCTCGATGAATAAGCAAAGAAAAATAAACCTAAGTATAAAAGTACTAGGAAATATATGAAAATAACATCATATTTAAAAGTGATTAAGTAAATAATTAATTAAATTTCTCGTACACGATTTCAATTTTTTTTTTAGACAGAACTTACCCATTTCTTTAATAAATACTAGTGTGTGTGGCTTACCTAATATAATGTGCGTGCAATTAATTTAAAATACAAATAATATATTTTTTATTTTTCTAAAATATATATTTTAGTTAAATAATTAAAAAATATTACAGTGGCAGAAGAAAAAGAAACATGAAAATTAAGGGAGAAAGATAATTGTTAGAAAAAGGGAAAAAAAACAAAAAAAAATTGCTGATTTTTTTTTTGAAAAAATAAATTTAAATTGGGAGACCATAAAAATATTCAACACCAAAGAGGTACTCTATAATAATATGGTATAGGTAATTATAATTATTACGAGCCTTTTTTTCCCTGTAATTTATTTAAAAATATAGTAAATGGAATTTTTCAAAATTTATGTCATTTTATAGAATATATTTTATATCAAAATATTAAAAAGAGTTCTTTCTAATTTTGGAAAATAATAATAATAATAATAATAATAATAATAATAATAATAATATATTTTTTTTTAATTTTTACCTTGTTATTATTGATAAAATATATATGTGGCGTGGCCTTGTGAAAAATGCCCCACCAACCACTCCAATTTCCACTATATAACAGTTCATTGGGTTTGCTCTGTAACCCTATCTCTCTAAGCTCTCTCTCTTACACATTTTCAGATCTCCTTTACGAACTCGAAAAGCCCAAGTGCAATGGCGGCGGCTGCGCCCACCTCTTTCTCCACCACCACCGCCACCACCTCTTCTAAGGCCCTAAAACCATCGTCCAATGCGCCAGCTCTCTCCTTGAGCTTCCTATCGTCCTCTTCCCCTTCGCTTAGGTCGCTAAAACCCCAAGTGCATGGGCGGCGGCTGCGCCCACCTCTTTCTCCACCACCACCGCCACCACCTCTTCTAAGGCCCTAAAACCATCGTCCAATGCGCCAGCTCTCTCCTTGAGCTTCCTATCGTCCTCTTCCCCTTCGCTTAGGTCGCTCCGTGCTTCCCGAGCTGGGTCTCCAGCTTCCGGCTCCGCTCTGGCGGCGCGCATGGTGTCGGCTCCAGCGATCAAGCCCCCTGCGTTGCTAGATTTTGAGACCTCCGTTTTCACTAAAGAGAAAATCAACCTCGCCGGTCATGATGAGGTATATATGGGCTTATTGATAAATGTATGTGATTTTTGTGTTTGCAATTTGTGTGCTTGAGAGCTGCCGTACTGCTTGTGGCGTCTTTTAAGGTGTTTTGTGGTTATTTCTTTATTGATTAAGTTATTGATGGGATTTTACTGCGAGTATAAATATTTGAGCTAAACCAGGAGAGCTTATGCTCTTTTCTTTTATGAGCTATATTTAGGTATCAAAATAATTCATTGAATTTGCGAACAACGTCAGTGAGCTGAACACTGTGCGGCAGAAGTTCTTCCACTTGATTGGTAGGATGATAATGATATAAATGAGGATGAAGCTCTTTATTCCTTTTGTTGATTGCAAGCGCAAAGATCTTTCACATTTTGTTGGGTTATATTTATTAACTTGAAAATGTGAATGTTTTGATGCTTTTACCCGGTTGGGGAGCCACCATACAATATAACTTGAACATGTGTAGTGATAAAATGGTTGCAAGTTACTGCAGAACTATTAAAGTTCCTTGAACTGATAACCAGTTAGAAATTAACTTATCCTTGGAAAATAGTTAGCAGTCGCCTTCTCCTATTTTTGTGAGGTTTGTAGTAGGTTAAAAATCATTTTTGTGAAACTGAATAATGTTGCTTATCTTGTATGTAGTACATTGTGAGAGGAGGGAGAAATCTGTTCAAGTTGTTGCCGGATGCATTCAAGGGCATAAAGCAGATTGGAGTGATTGGTTGGGGTTCACAGGTATGTTCTCTTATTAATCTTGAGAAATATTGGGTACATATTATGTGCTACATTATATTGATCCAACCAATGTATCTGTAATTTATGTATCCTTCATGTTAGGCTCAAACTCTTGGCTGACAAACTAGTTGTTTCTCTGTTTGTTTGAGATGAATAATTTCCCTTTTCATGTAAGCATGTAGTAGTGCACTCATATACATGTTTGTATAGGTGGATATATAGATTAGATGTATGTAGTCTGGTGAATGTTACTATGTTGATCTTTTTAATCCATGCTTGTGCAGTTGTGCTGTACCATAATATGAAAAGAACTTGGTTTCATGTCCTGTAGTGTAAGTACACCGGAAAATTGTGTTATCAGGTTCTCGTTAAACCCCTTTTCATTTCCGTCAACTGAAGTATGTGGTTTGTTACTCATAAATTAGCATATAGGATTTGTTAGAAAATGTTGTATGGATGGAGACAGCTTTTATATAAATATTGTGTTTTCAGCTGTTCAAGGAATTTTAATTACTTAACTTCATAATATTGTTTCATAAATTTTGCTTCTTCCCTTAGCTGGCTATTGTAGCTTGAATAGTTTTCTGTCAACATGTTAATCAACTTCGTGTGTGTTATCTCATTGATAATTTTCTGTCAACATGTTAATCAACTTCGTGTGTGTTAGCTCATTGATAATTTGTCTTAATACAGACTTCTCTTTGCTTTTGAGCAGGGACCTGCTCAAGCTCAGAATTTAAGGGATTCTTTAGCTGAAGTGAAGTCTGATATTGTGGTCAAGGTACTGCTTTGTCATCTTCCCATACCTAGTAGTATTGTTATAGAGAAAACCTGATTATCTATATCCAAAAGTCTCCTGGCATTTTGGTAAAGGTATGTTGTTTATCTCATCTTTTCTTTTTAGTGCAGATTGGTTTGAGGAAGGGATCTAGATCATTTGCGGAGGCCCGTGCTGCTGGCTTCACAGAAGAAAATGGGACCCTAGGAGACATATGGGAAACTGTCTCCAGCAGCGATTTGGTGCTGCTCTTGATATCAGATGCAGCCCAGGTATGAATTAGCTAGATCTTTGATTTAAGGGCTTTGATTCCATCTGTCTTATGTACGTACTGCTGCATAACTACTTTGTCTACCTTGAAACATCTCTCAGTGTCTGAATTATCTAGGGTGTCTTTATATTGTTTTCTTAATCATGTTTGTGATATCACTGTGAGGTTCATAAATATTTGGCTTTTAATTTCTTAAAAATGATATCTGCAATGGCTATTACGACCTGAAATTTTTTTATGTCGGAAATACATTCTCTTAACTTATCCAGCATTGCAGGCTGATAACTATGAAAAAGTGTTCTCCCACATGAAACCAAATAGCATACTGGGACTTTCCCATGGGTTCCTGTTGGGCCATCTGCAGTCAATGGGTCTTGACTTCCCCAAGAACATTAGTGTGATAGCCGTATGTCCGAAAGGAATGGGACCCTCTGTGAGAAGGTTATACGTCCAAGGGAAAGAAATTAATGGTGCTGGTATCAATTCAAGTTTTGGCGTCCACCAGGTTTGTGAATATTCACGTGCACATGTGTGTATGAATTTGGTGTACAGATGGGTTTCTGTACATAGGTTTATATTTTGGTTTTATGTGAATTTTTGATGGGATGGGTTTTTGCTTTTATAGGATGTTGATGGCAGAGCCACAGATGTTGCCCTTGGATGGTCAATTGCCCTTGGTTCACCTTTTACTTTTGCCACTACTCTGGAGCAGGAGTACAGGAGTGACATTTTTGGAGAGCGTGGTAAGTTTGTTTTCCAACAATACTAGTGCCTTATTGACCTGAAGAATTCTGATTTACCTGTCTCAATTTGTAGGCATTTTACTTGGTGCTGTGCATGGGGTTGTGGAATCCTTATTCAGAAGGTACACTGAAAATGGAATGAGTGAGGATCTTGCTTACAAGAACACAGTGGAGTGCATTACAGGAATAGTATCTAAGACCATATCAACAAAGGTTAGGTTGAGGGGCATTTGTTTTCTCATCCTTCTGTGTCAAGTTTATTCACTTATTCGGAATTATTATTGTTTACTTTGTATCCTTTTCATTCTTGTTTCTGAAGCATTATCTTTTCTGTATCTTATGACAGGGTATGCTGGCTGTCTATAATGCATTGAGTGAAGATGCCAAAAAAGAATTTGAGACAGCATACAGTGCTTCATTTTATCCCTGCATGGATATCCTGTATGAGTGCTATGAGGATGTAGCCAGTGGCAGTGAGATAAGGAGTGTTGTTTTGGCTGGCCGTCGTTTTTATGTAAGTGAACAAATCATAGGATGATATTAATTGCTTTTCCTATTTCTTCTATTGATATCTTTGCTTTCCCCATGCAGGAAAAAGAGGGATTGCCTGCTTTCCCAATGGGCAAAATTGATCAGACACGGATGTGGAAAGTTGGTGAGCGAGTACGAGCAACACGTCCTGCAGGTGACTTAGGACCCCTGTATCCTTTCACTGCTGGAGTCTTCGTGGCATTGATGATGGCCCAGGTTAGTGTCTGTCTTCAGACAAGTCATACTCATAACAAACTCTCTCTCTCTCTCTCTCTCTCTCTCTCTCTCTCTCTCACTCACACACACACACACACATATATATATATATAAAACACTTGAAAGAAGGCATTTGCTGTTTTATGATCCGATGTTTGTACGTATAAATCGGTTATTTATTTTCTATGCAAGGATGCTATTTTATCTGCTGAAACTAATGCATTTAGGCTGCAAAATCTTCCTGGCTCCAATGACGCTATATTCTTTATTTTACTTTATCACTACAGATTGAGATTTTGAGGAAGAAAGGCCACTCTTACTCTGAGATTATTAATGAGAGTGTGATTGAGGCTGTGGATTCATTGAATCCTTTCATGCATGCTCGAGGTGTTTCGTTTATGGTCGATAACTGTTCGACGACAGCACGGTTGGGATCAAGGAAATGGGCTCCAAGGTTCGATTACATCCTTACCCAACAGGCACTGGTCGCAGTGGACAATGACACCCCCATCAATCAGGATCTTATCAGCAACTTCCTGTCTGACCCTGTCCATGGTGCTATTGAAGTATGCGCCCAACTGAGACCTACCGTCGACATCTCAGTGCCCCCAGATGCTGACTTTGTGCGCCCTGAATTGCGGCAATCTGGCAACTGAAATTTCAAGGAAATCTACGCATGAGCCAGTAGTCCGCTAATGTCGAATTTAGGGACCTTATGAGTAATGCTGTTTTACTAGTAGAAATTTGTTGCGTATGTCCTTTTTCTGACAATGTGACTTGGCCTGCTCTAGTAGTTGATATAATCTTATGATATTTGAGTGCTTATTCTAAAAAATTGTTATTGTGTTTGCCAAATTCCCTGCAACACACCATGAGTAGTTGTTGGTAGCTCCTCATGCATTGATCAACTTAATTTCCCTCGTCGGATTTCCACTGATATCGAATGCATATAATAGTTGGGAGGCTGTTGATGCTTCTCCTACCTAGGCCTGTACAAAAATCTAAGTTAAATTGATTCATCAACTTCGAATGCCACACAAGTTATTGGGACAGAGTGAACTCCGAGGAGTTCACTTACATTTGGCTGAGTTTGTAGATCATATCAAGTGCACCTACTGTCTACCTCAACTGCATTTATCGACATAATTATGATGGAGAGTACGCTGCATTCGAGGTTTTGCGACCTTCCAACCTAAAATTTTGATGCAAAAACTATATAATCTGTTCAAAAGAAAACCAGTATTCCATCAATCTCCAAATTTTATGTTCCTAGCCAATAATACAACTCTTTTACTATAAAACTTTGAATAGCTCAATTAGCGAAATTGAGGCCTTATGACTTTAAAGGTCATGGATTTGAACCTGGCTTTATGCATAGTATGTTGTGTCTATTGAATAGTAAATATTGATATTATTGATTAGTGTACGATTGTTTTAATAGTTTTTATTATATATTGATATCTAATAAAAATAATTATAATTAATTTATTTCAATTAATAATATTTTATTGTTTTTATTTTAAAATTAATAAATAAAATACCTGTACTAAGGACCTGAATAGGTGGGGGGAGCTACAATACTTTTTTTCTAAAAAAAATAATTTTATAGTCTTATAAACTTAAAGTGAAAAAATCAAATCTAACACGAAGCATTTTGTTTTAAAAGAAAAGTTAAATATGTTTTTTTATCTTGAATCTATCCCAAATTTATAATTGATTAATAACTATCCATCATTTAAATAAAATCAAACTCATTACTTAAATTTCAATAATGTTTCTATATATTGAAAATGAAAATTATATTCTTATTTTATCAATCAAAAGCTCATAAAATATTATTAATAAGTTAATTTATTAACATAGTCGTCTTATATTATTACGGAAAACATATCGATTTGCTTAATTCATTTTGGAATTTTTATTTAAAATTTGAAAAATTGCATCTTTAAAAAAGAAACACAAAATCACCCAAATTATTTGGATGTAATATTGGTAAGAGCAGATGACTCTTTTACGAATAATTTAATTAGGGAAATAAGTTACAAGGAAGAAGGACTAAGAAGTGCTGCTGGTAAACAACACTTTTGTTTGTAGATTTCAGCTTCATGAAGACGCGTGCTACTGTGTCAACACGTTTTTTAGCTGCTAGGCGTAGCAGTTACTTTACAGTTTTTTTTAATAGCTGTAATTTGGTTAAAACAGTCGGTTAGTTAGTTAATGTTGTGTGTATATAAAGTGAATCCACACTCTTTTGTAAATACAATCTTCTTCTTCTTCAACGTCACTGCTTCAAAGCTTTTTCTTGCTTCTTTAATGGCTGCACTCTCTGTTCATCACGTTTCTTTGCATGGGATCAGAGACCATCCTGCACCTCCCTTGAAGAATACAAGAACCAAAACACAAAGCACTATGGCACAAGATCCACAAGTTTTGGAGATCCAAAATTCTGATACATGTATGAGCCTGGTTTCAGTTCCTTTAGACGGCTCGAATTACTTCACATGGAGCAGATTAGTCAAGATTTCCTTGGCGGCGATGATGAAGCTTCCCTTCATCGATGGAAAAGTTGAAAGGCCAAAAGAAGGTGATGACGCATACCAAGAGTGGGTAAGAGCCGATTGCATGGTTACATGTTGGATATTAAACTCTATCTCTAAAGAGATTGTTGAAAGCTTCTTGTATGCAACCACAGCCAGAGAACTGTGGGTTGAATTAGAAACTAGATTTGGACAAAGAAATGGTCCGATGATTTATCGGTTAAACAGAGAGATATATTCAACAATCCAAGGGACAATGACAGTCTCGGCCTACTTTTCAAGACTTAAAAGGTTATGGGATGAGTTGAGCTGCCTTAATCCTCTGCCACAATGCAGCTGTGGAGCATCTAAAGCCATTGATGGTGAAGACCACCTGATGCAGTTTCTGATGGGATTAAGTGACGACTTTGACAGCGTTCGGAGCCAAATCCTTATGCTTGAACCATTGCCTTCAGTCAGCAAAGCCTATGGCATGGTTCTGAGGATGGAGAAGCAAAGAGAGGTACATTTGGGATCCGCACATAACATGGCAATGCAGGTAAAGGGCGGTAATTTCAGAAGATTTGGCAACAGTAGCACATTCCAAAGAAGAAAGACTGCTGCAGAAAAGAGAGCACAAACATGTGATCATTGTGGAAAGAATGGACATACAAAGGAGATGTGTTTTGAGATTCATGGATACCCTGAGTGGTATAAAATTTAAACTGAACAGAGGAAGAAAGATGTAGCAAGTGGAAGCAGAAATCTGGGAGTGACAGACGCACACAGGATCAAGTTCATAATACAACGGATGAACTCACCATCTCAGAAATATTAAAAACAGCTGAGGTTCAAGATTATCAAGAATTCTCAGGTAAGTCATCTCATCATTCAATACAGAATGTTGAATCTTTCTGGATAATTGATAGCGGAGACACAGCACATATGTTGTTATAAAATGTAACGTTGGTTGATGATGTGAAATCTTGTTTTAGCAAGACAAGAACTCAGTAGCAGCAATATTCGCAGCAGTTGTTGGTACAAGTATCATAATTTGCTGCCATTAAGGTTTTCAAATTAGAAATGCAGGGCCATGTATTTGTCGTGACGATGAAATACATGTCTTAAGGGGATCTTGATAAATGGCTCCACTCCCTTGCAATTGTTTCTTAAGAACAATGATAGATGTGGCATATGCACGACCACTGATTTAGAGCTGGAGGCCTAATATCAAATATGTTGCAGTCATTCAAATTGAGCAGCAAACTATGAAGAAACCAACATCACAAGGAAGATAGAACCACTTGTTTCTTTGCTTTGCTAAACCAAAGTTGTTTTTCATCTCCAATTTTCTTTTCTTGAGAACATCATTTGCAGTTTCTATGCATAGCCAATATCTAAGTAATTCATATCTCCATCGCCTCTCTATTTACTTTTTTTTATTCTTGTAGTAAACTTTATTTTGGTACCCGAACTATTTTTATTAATATCAATTTGGGACCTTAGTAATTAATAATGACTCATTTAGTATCTAATTTTACTGTTACTATTACTTTGGTAACTAATTAATTCTACCCTTTATCTATTTTTCTATTATTATCTTTTTATGTAATGACTGTTAGTTTATCGTATCCTTAGATATTAAAATAATAGATAATTAATATATCAAAGAAAAATTCACATAAGATACTATCAATATATTTTGGTTTAATTTGAACCAATTGACTTTCACTTTTATTGGCTTAATTTAGTTATCAAGATATTATATTTTTATTATTTTGATACTTTTCACTATCTTTAATATTTCTTAATATTTATTGAAAAACTCATTGTTAAATAGATTTAAAATTCTAATATAATAAACATTTAAAATGTAGATATTTGTTCATTGTCGTAGTTTTCTGGTTTTAATCGAGAAACCAAAATTTGATTGCATAAATTTAATTTAGATTCAAGAATTTCAAAGATTAATATGCAAATTGTTGAACTTTTCGAAGATTGCAATACAATACATTTTGAATTTTACTTTTAATACAAGTAATTATTAAGTAATGAGTTATTTTATAAATGTTGTCAATAAAGTAAGTAGAATATAACAAATATTGATATATTATTAGGTCGAATGGTTTAACAAAGACAAAATATATTGACTGAATTTTATTAAAAAAAATGGTATATTTATTTATTATACTTATTATCTAAAGGTAAAAATGACCATTGCTTAATATAAAATCAATAAAAATCATCAATTGAGTATCTAAGTGCTGTTGGGTACTATTTGGATTATTTGTAATTATTTAGGTATCAATATGACATCAATGAAAAAATTCGATAACTAACATGAATTTACTCGTATTATATATACATGTACATATATTTATTTTGTTTTCTTTGATCAATTTCACTGAAAGTATACTGTGAGTACTATAGACTAGTTGGGGCAGTAGCGATCGACTTAATTCTGCAGACTAAAAATACTTGTGGGGATGACTGCAATTTGTACGTTGTGTTTAAACACTTGGCAATATTTTTACAAACCTAAACTTTATTCTGAAACCTTTTCAAAGAAAAACCAAAAGGCTACGCAACAAAGCTCCCCAAATTGGTATAAAGCCAATGGCAATTCTTGACAGAATGAATTTGAAATGAGAATAGTTTGTTCACAACAACAGATGAACCAACAGAAGAGCTGAGGCAGAGGCAGCTACATTCTTAGCGCTGTTGGTCACGGCATAAAACCATCTTCAGCATCTCACACAAAGAAAGATGTGCATGACTGGTGGGAATATGCAGGCAAATTTAAGGCGGTGACGGCAGTCAATTTGTCTTCATCAAGAATGTCAAGGTTGTTTAATATATTACCCTGCATTTTTGCCCATAAGTAATATTTACAAGAAGATTCAGACAGCAGAAAATAGAGAAAGAGTCTTTCCACACAAGGATTTGAGCTAGTGAGTGTTGAAACATAGGTAAACCAAATTTTACTATAAGGGAATGTTGTTAGAACAGTCATGGAGCATAATTTCTTCACACATGAGGCAACAAATGCATAGATGACAGTTATACCTGCAAAGGCCAAAGGCTTTGTCAGGTTTCATTCTTAAGTTGTTTTTCTTTATTTTTGAGAGATGTAGAGAGTGAAAGATGAAGCTATGTGTGTCTGTGTTTTAGAGTTTTTAATATGTTAATTTTGTGTCTTGTTTTGGTATAGATAAATATAAATAAGTTAAAACATACAAAATTATGTGTCTTTTAAAGACATAAGCAACCATTCAAGATGCTTTTGGTTGTTTGTCAAATAATGAAGAAATAAAAACAAATAAAGCCAAAATGTTTTATGCCAATTCTAATGAAATGCATTTTAAGACTATCAACACAATCATATTTTGAAACCGAAAGAACCATAGGTTTCAACTTAGGTACTGTTTCAAAGTTAAGTTTAATTTGTTTACCGCACCGCATGACCTTTGAAGGTACCCCACAAGCAATAACTGCATCTTACTATCATCTTTGTCAGCATCACTCTCGTTGAGTATACATGGTTGCTAAAGGAGTAAAAGAAGCCACCAAGGGAACTGTTAAGGTCTGAATTAAACAACAATAATAAAAAGCATGGGAAACAGCACTAAAGGAACTGAAGAACAAGAAAGCTATTGAAAATCCTGCCAAGGTGTAAGCAGCTTGTGAAGTAGTAAGATCAGCTCGTGACTAAAGCAAGTATGAGCTCTAGTGAGGTGCTTTTATCAGAAGCCAACAAGTAAGGAAGTACACTAAATATATCACCACAATTTGGAGTGCGTCGTGACCAAAATCAGATCAAACATTCTGAACTTACATTAGAATATGTCTGGACTGAGTCTGCAAACAAACTGGCATATGTGTCTGTTTCTTATTTCAAAATGTATGGTTAAGAAGGAAATTGAAAGTAGTAACTACAACAAAATGAACGCTTTTAAAATCTATGAAGAATTATATGCAAGTGATCTTCAAAGTAATTAGCCTAAAATGTCGGAGATCCAAAGTGCGATATAATATACTTACAATTTTTCTCTTAGAATTACAACGACAAACGCTCCAACCTATGCTGATTACAGCCTTGAAGACCTTCTGTCCATCAAATTTGGCCCAGCCAATATAGAGTCCCCAGATTTGATCAGGAAGAGCAGTCAGTTCATTATCTGGATCCATATTCATTTTTTAAATTTGTTGACAAATCAACATATAGCAAGCACAATAAAAGAGAGACTGTAAGTAAGAGAAAAGGGTAATGATACATTATAAGTGACATTCAGCTGACAATGATACATGCAAACGGGAAATAATTCTTGAAACCTGCATATGTCTGGAGAAGCCCATTACTAAAAACGCCTGCTAGATGAATTGGTTCAATTGGCAAAGTATTGTCAACCCCTGCAATTATCAAACGAAGTTTGATACTTCTACTGTAGATAATTAAGAGAGTTGGAGTAGTGAAAAGAAGGGGCATACAGTCTCCAAATTGAGGAAGACCCCACTGTTCTGGCTGGAATTCTAGGAGGGAGTGAAGTGTGGAATCAGCAATGGAATATGAATCAGATTCAATTTGGAGTGATGGCACTGCTACAACTTTCATTCCAGCAGCCTTTCCTGCTTTGACACCAACACTGCTAAAAAAACATATGAAATTATTAATAACAGTTCACCATGAGAGAAAGCTATGCTGGCTAATAAGAGCCAAAGTTTCATTGGTAAAATAAAAACAAATAAAAGTCAGTTCTGCCAATTAAATGATACGTGGAAAATAGCCCGTAAAATCCAAATCTCACCGATCAGAGAAAAGGGATATATCATATAAACCTAGAGAGATAAACATTCGTGTAAGCACTTTACATATCAAATAAATATTAGATAAACATTCGTGTAAGCACTTTACATATCAAATAAGTATGTTACAGTGAGTCTTGCCGCCACAAACACTAAAGGGGAGTTTGCAATAGTTTCTACTTATGTTGCAAAAATAAATTATAACAAAATTGTAAGTTAATAAATAATAAAAGTTGGGAGTATTTGAAAATAAAAATTAAAACTGAAAAATGGTGGAAGTTGGGGTGTTTGAACAACAGCTTAAAAGTTTACGAATAAACTGCAGAAGTTGAAAGGGAGTTGCTTAAGTTGAGTTGAGCTGCTTGATCTCGAGCTCGAGTTTTCCGTGCTTGAGTCAAGCCTACTCGAGCTCGAGCTCCATTATTTAAGTTTGTGAGCTGTCGAGCCTTTTTCATTTTTTCAATATTTTTATTTTTTTTTTTTATTTTTAAGTATTTTTATATATCTAACTGCATATTCAATATTATATCAAGTTCATATTCTAAATTCACTATATATTAGAATTATTAATCAATATCTCATATTTTAATTTGAGATAATAAAAGCAATAATAAAATATGCTATTTCTATGTAATTATCTAATATCTATCTAAAAATAAGATTAATCAAGAATTTAGTAAGTTTTGATTTTTTTCGTAAATAATTATTTTAATACAAATGCATATGGATTTTATTGTTACATTTCAATATCATTTGTAATCTCTTGTACTTCTATAAATTAACAAGTTCTAACAATTAACTTACAATTTTTATATTTAATTATAAGTATATATTTGTACCAAAAAATACATAATATCTAATCTATTTTTACTGCTAACAAACAAAATTTGGTGATTTTCATGAATTAGTCGATAATAATAACAATTATGGTTGAACAATTTTGCTTATCTTCATTGTTATTTCATTTTTATATATATATATATACATACACAGATATATATACAGTGAGATATCAATCACTACTTGATTTAAAAAATTGTTCTTTTTACTATAAAAAAATTTAGACTACCATCATCATATTTTAAAAATATCATGACCATTCTCATTTTACGAAAATAGATTATGTTTATATATTCTAATAAAATTAATATATTACATAATTCAATAAAAAGAACTTTATTTGGACAAATATCTTTTTAAAATTTGATACGTATATAAATATAAAAAATTATGTGCATTAGATAATTTGATGCATATTTTCTATAAATTTACTAATTATGTTACTGCTAAACTAATATTAGATATATAATAAAGATGTTATGCAGTTATATATTCAAATAAGAAAACCTTTTGAATTTGCTTTTATTTATTCATTCACATTTTGCATTTTCATATCTTCTATTGCCCAAGAAACTAGACATAGAATCAATTATTGCTCGAGTCCTAAATTTTCGATCTGTATGTTGGCAACACAACCTTCTGGTAATATGGAAAATTTTTGTTCCGAGGAAAAAAATGTATAAAAGATCAAGCTTTAGCTCAAGCTTGTTTTTATCCGTCGAGCTTGTTTTTACCGTCAAGCTCAAGCTCAAGCTTGAAATAAGGAACTCAAGACTGAAATTTTGAGCTTGGCTTGTTTGTACTCATAAAAAACTGTTTATAGCTTTTGGCTTAAATCAACTTAATTTAATTCAGCAATCAGCTGATAAACGCTTGTAATAAACCCTTGCAAACATCCCCAACTCATTCAAATACTCAATGTGAAAAAGGTGAACATCCTCTAATTGGTAACATTTCAAAGAATGGGTCCGCAATTAAAGCTTCTAGGTGAATGTAATCATAAGAGATTCTCATAAGGTCCTTCAATTACTAAACAACAGATGTTCTCTGATATTTTAGCCACTCAAATAATTGCTAGTACTGTTTGATTTCTAACGAAAGAAGTTCTTCTACAAGTTGGCGAGAAGTTTCACCACGAAAAAAGAGAAAAGACAAATTAAGTAAATAAAAATAAACAAGGAGAAGCCCAAAGGATCCAAGAGACTCTCAGAATAAAAGATAAAACTTCACGGTTGCAGAAGCCAGCAGTATCTTGCCGTGGAGAATTTGTACAGAACAATTGTTAACAGAATTGTTTCATTATTTATAATTAAAAAAAAAAAAAAGGAAGCAAGTACAGTATTGTTTGAGATGGCTGTTATTCCAGAGTGAGCTATAGTTAAATTTATTCGGATCGTAAATCCACTCAAAACATGGAAGTAAACTAACTCCTTTCAATCTGCTCATGCATTCAGTGTGGATGGAAATGATTCAAGAACAACTTAAGTAACTCAAATTGCATATGATTTCAACAAAGTTGTCATGATTTATGTCTCTTTGATTTGACATCAATTATAGGGTGTATATGGAGGATAATCTTCAAGCAATAATATCAACAGTAACGATAAACTTACGGGGAGTCTTCAATCACGAGGCAATGCAATGGATCCACTTCCATTCTTTTTGCAGCTTCCAGAAATCTGATCAGTAGCAAATGTTGACAATACAGTCGGAATTAAATAGATATTACCAAAATAAAATTAACAAGATAGCATCAGAATTTACCTAAGATAATGCTTCACTATATGAAAGTTATATTATATTCATAAAAGATTCTATTAAATGTTTACTTTTGATGGAAGTGAATCACAACTCTTGATCTGATAATGAATTTTCAGACAAATAATTTCAAGACGAAGTACACACAAACACATATTTGAAGCATTAGCAAAAGAAAATACAACTTCTAAATTTATGGAAAACAAAGTGACAATCCAAAAAAGTGTTGCCAATAGTGCAAAATCTGTCTTACATGTCTGGAGAGGGTTTCCCTGATTTAACCTGATCACTTCCAAGAATCACTGTAAAGCGTTCTTTCCAACCTACAAACAAAGAAAAAAATAATCTGAAGAAAAAACTGAACAAGAGCCTATATAGTGAGAACTTCTTGGAAGAAAAAACAGAAGAAAAAATAAATCTGAGAAAATAGTGAGAACTATATACTAGAGGCAAATGGGAAAAGAAAACAGTGCACAAGGAAATGTGTTGTCAGTTATCTAGAAACAATATATTTTATTATTTTATAATATGCTCAGGGAGCTACTTTGCTGTCTCATAGAGACCTTTCTGAAGTGATTACTTGTAATGAGAATTGTAGGCTGAATCTCACTACACAGCAGCGACCGAGATAATGATGTCATATCTGACTATATAGAGGACTTCTAACTGTAGACAGAATGTAACATAGAGGATGATAACTTTAGCACACAAAAGAAAAGAGTACAGGAAACACTACCATCGTGGTGTGATATTTTTCCATCAATATTTTTCCCTAGAGAATTTGACGCAAGTGCAAATGGTACTCCATGCTTGTGAAGATGTTTCATAAGACGATTGGCACCAGGAAGTGCTTTGGCCAGTAGCCACCTACATGAAACAGAGTATATTGAGACACTATCTGTGAACAGTCAGCAAAGGGAAAAATGTCTACTGCGTAAGTCAGGCTCATTAAAGTTTTTAAACCTCGACAGACCTAGACAGAATTTTTATCATTGTATTACCAGTTTAAATCATCATTTCATATTAAAATTCAAGGTGTCCAGCAGTGGAGCAATAGAAGAAATCTATTCATGGTGTAATTATCAATTAAAAGATTGACCTGCTTGACTCATAATATATGGAGAAATGTCAGATGATAATTTGCACACAGTTTGTGAAATATTATTTGACCAACAGGAACATTGTTAATACTCAAAAGGCACATTTAGACCTCTCAACCACCAATTTTCAAGAGTAAAATAAATTAATTATGAAAAAAGTGCTTCTCCAATAGCTTTTGAAGCTGAGACTTTACAGCAGTCAATCTCAAATTAATTGACCAAAGGGACAAAGGCCACTAAACCATATGGAGAAATGTCAGATGATAATTTGCACACCAGTTTGTAAAATATTATTTGACCAACAGGAACATTGTTAATACTGAAAAGGCACATTTAGACCTCTCAATCACCAATTTTCAAGAGTAAAATAAATTAATTATGAATAAAGATGCTTCTCCAATAGCTTTTGAAGCTGAGACTTTACAGCAGTCAATCTCAAATAAATTGACCAAAGGGACAAAGGCCACTAAACCATATGCTGGTTTCTGAAATGTTTTTAGTTGATGGGGCAAGCTTTATTATCCAGCATCAAGTTGGCCAGTTACTCTACATTACAGCCCTGCGGAGGTTACATTACCCTTTTCATTACTAACGATTGCAAGAATTTCACTAGTTTGGTTAATAGAAATGACACTTCTTTAATCTGATATTGATGGATATAGACAAAGAATTTGGTGACAACCAACATATAGAATAAACCATCCTCTATGTTACTTTCCAACTGCTACAACCAATGTAACTTACTTAAATTCCATCACATTTTCGCACTGTTACGTGCACTCTTTTTTTATTTTTTTATATCATTTTACAGCTATCCATAACTAGTATTCTGAGATAACAAAGGGTTGTCATCACAAATTAAAAGTATCAAAATTGCAGATAAAGCCAACAGTCAGTGACAACCATGAGGAGTAGTATACGGCCTACAACTACACAAACACATTGCCACAAATCATAGCTTCAATTTTGAAGAGATGGCATGACCAAAGATGACAAAAGATAAAGGTTGAGATACTCACTTTCCATGGTACATTGGTATAATTTCTTGGACAAATTGCTCGGGTGTCAATGGAAGATCATAGTCATTCACTATTGCAATAGATGATTCCTTAAAAGTCAAACCCAATCTCTTCCTTTCCTTATCACTGTCCTGCACCTTCCCATATTTTGCCAAGAACTCCTTCAGAATGCTCTTCGTGACTTGCTCTGACAACACACACACACAATCCCACAAACACCACATCTACGTTACCCCATTCCAAAAAACCATCAAATTCTTCCGGCCCAGAAAGCAGAAAAATCAAGAAAAGGAGAAAAGATCAGCACCTGTGTTCAAAAGGGTCCCGTCCAAATCAAATATGACGGCTGATATCCGAGCCATTGAATGTGAATCCTCCATTGCAGCACCAATAAAGCACAAAACTACAAATGCCTGCGTTCACAGTTTGCTGTGAGGGTTGAGGGAGAAGAGATGGAACTCCACATCAATATAAAGAGGGTGGCGGCAGAAGGATTGATTCCCATTGCCATAAGCCAATATGGCCTGGTGGTGATTAGCGCAACGAAGTGCGTGTGCCTGTGTGTGTTTCCGCCTTTTTCTCCAGCAAGATTGGGTTGGGCAGTCATTGAGAGTTGGAGGGGAATTTGAAGATCATTTTCTGGTATATGCCAAGTGCTACAAATCAATTCCCTTGCCAAACACCTTTCATGAGAAATCTTCAAATACAAAAATCCTTCGGCTTTGTTTACTTATATTTTTTACGGCAATTTTTTCATCGGTACTAATATAGAAAAGAACAGTATTTTCAACTCAAACACCATATCACCGATTGTAATATCTTTTTGGGATAATTACAATCCCCTTCTTTTATATTTGGTATAATTACACGTAAATTTCTTATAATAACACTTCTAAGGCTAGTTTCTATCTAACAAATAAATTCCTTTATTAGTCAAATTCAGCGAATTTACTAATATTAACAAAAAAAATTAAAATATTTACCATCAATTGATTTATTACTAATACAGGCTAGATAAATCTTTTCATGACTACATTACCCTCGTACGTCTTCAAAGGTTAATGCATTAGAGGAGATATATTTTTAGTTTTAAAGATAGTTTAGTCGAAAAAAATTATTTGACCTGCAATAAATCAGTAATAAGTCAATTGATGTTAAATATCAATTTTCATTCAGTTTTTTTTATAATATCAGCAAATTTAGTGAATTTTGACTAACAGAGAAACTTATTTTTTAAAAGAAAACAAACTTTAGGGGTGCTAGATATAATTTTTCATATCACAGATATTTACATATAATTATACCAAATCTCAGAGAATATATGTAATTATTCCATTTTTTTATTTTATCAATTATAACTTTAAATTGGTTTTCTTTTATTCTTTTTATTTTTTTTAAATATGAAATATTAATTTATATATTTTACTTTTACTTATTATATACAAATATAAGAAAGAAATACTTTTTTTACTCACATACAGTGTATTCTTGTTTTTGTTTGATAAGTATTTTTATTACTAAAGATTTTAAATTTTGTATATATGAAAATTATATTAATATAATATTAATTAATTAATTAATTTTCTAGTACAAAATAAAGAGAATAGTTATTCAGTAAAATTATAAAAAATATTCTTTTATTCTCAATTTGTTCAGCAAAATTTGATTAACAGGTCAAAGCTTAAATTTTTTCATCAGTTTGTCTGATCGTAGTAAATAGTATTAATTTATTATAATTTTTACAATATAGTGATTTATAAGGAATAATAAATATGTTTTATGCGAATCACATTCTTTTAGAGGAATTTATATGACAGAATAATAGGATAATATTTTACACAATATATTCTATTAAGGGAGAATTAAATCTTCACCCCTTAACCTATAATATATTTACACAAATCAATCATAGTTTTTGAAAATTATACATCCACCCACCGGTCATCATTATTTAAACAAACCATTTAAAAATTACATATACACCCCCAATAAACGTCAACAGCATTATACAAACTACTTATACTTTTTTATTGTTATGGGTGGTTTTTATAATTATGATAAAAATAATAATAGTTTATATAAATAGACTGTAGATCAGGAGATCTAAATTTAATTATCCCTTTTATTAATTGAATAAGAATATATATATATATATTATTTGAAACTTATAAAATATTTTTTCTCAATGTATAAAAATATAATAATATTCTATTTTTATTTTCAAAATATTTTGTAAATAAACTTATCAAAAAATAAATATTGAGTTTTGTATGAATAAATTTGTATTATTGTATATAGTAAGATGATCATTAAAATTATATATCATTGTGCAATTTAGAATTATAATAATACTACAAATTATAACACGGGGTTCATGATAGTATTTATAAATTTTCGTATTTACGATAAAGTTCTCAAATTTGACCATCATGTTCGACTCCTTGTTCACCGTATTTGTATTGGTAGCTTATCCAGGCCATCATGCAATTAAATATTTTACTCAAATGATTTCATCCTTTCTTGATTTCAGCTCCTATTAATGCTTATTGTGTTGACTAGACCTAATAAATTTTGTAATATCAATGAGAAAATATTGAAACTGAAGGGAAATTATATCAATATGGTTTATAATCTATGTGTAATATTCTCATGAAAAATAAATAAATATTAATCACACATTTCACTTGCTAAACTTGATCCCTGCCTCAATTATTTCTCTAGAGCCCAAAACAGAGGAATGGACTTCCATCTAGCAGCCTAACAGGATTGGCTCTGCTGATTTGAACCCAAGGTATCAAGCCCATATTTTTTACATTTAAACTGACTTGACAGGATAAAAAAAAAAATAGATCCAACTCAACAAGATTGCTCGACAAACAACGGACATAACACGACATATAAATTTTCAAAGTTACAGGCTACGTCACTCTAAAAAATCTCCAACTAAGCCCCCTATATTCTGTTGAAACCGATGCTGGAAAGCAGCAGGTAACAAATTTTCCAACTTTCAATTGACTAGCATTGTCTTTTCAAAAGGTCGTAACTCTGGAAGATAACTCGAAATTTTGTATGGATACTCTCATTTCTAAGCCAACATCTTAATGATTCTACTGACATACAGTTTGCCCTAACTAGTTTTCGAATTTCGCTCTAAATCCCTATATAAATAGAAATCTTGTTCTAGTCAAAGGTTAAGTCACTTTTAGTTAATAATTATAAGACATATAGTTTGCGTGATTTAAAAATTTCTCTTACGGCTACAGTTGCTCAAGATCTGTTTCTACTAGAGTTGTTTAAAATGAAATATAATAAAAGGTCTCTCATTAATTATTATACTGACGTCCCTATAAAATATTATAAAATTATAATTTGGTCCCTAACCAAAAAAAATTTGGGGGACTAACCCCCGACACCCCCCCCCCCCCCCCCCCATTGAATTTGAATATAATGTTGGGTCAGATTTCATACTCTAATAAATATTACGGACCAAAATGAAGTCTAATACTTTTTTAATAGAAAACACCTTCTGCAAAGAAGATAACAAGTGAAAATTGTTGCAATTTTTATTACAGTAAATGTTCTTTTTCCTAATTCATGATTAACCTTTTTCAATTTGCTAGGAAAATAATTTTTTATCTTAAATATCCAGACCAAATTTTTGTGAACATTCTTGAATCAAATAAAAATTGGCACACATTAAACATAGAATGCTAATAATTTGAACTTCTTTCATAAATTAACTTAGGCGCTACCAAAAATAAAATCTAGTATCAACATGACAATCTTAAAATTATCATGTAATAATAATTTTAATTTTCACATATCTAATTTTCAAGAATTTATTGGAGATAAAAAAAAAAAAAATGTGTAAGTTGTTCTTGATAATCAGTAACACATTGCTATAATGACAATTCAATAACAACACAAATATAGTGATAATTGTATTTTTCGGCATTGTATTATCACTTTACACGATCATAGATTATCTTAGTGACAATTATATGCACAATTTTCTTGCCATTAATTACCATTTGTACCAACTTTTACACAAAAATCATTATGTTGACAAAAGAAAAATTCTTTTAATTAAGTACATGTAATCGGTGACAATTTAATACCATCAGTTAAGTTTTTTGTTACTAATATTCTCTCTTTTTTCCTTATGTAGTGTTTAATAGTACAAGAAAAAGATATTATTCAACTTTGATTTCCTTTTTGCCTAAATAGCTAGAAGGGTAAATTACTAGGGCTCCCTTGAGATTTTTCATAATTACAAATATCCTCTCGTTATTTGAAAAATTACAAATACCTTTCTAAAAATAACTAATACCATAACAAATATCTCGTTTTAACAGCTCATTATAGGAGAGTATTTGTTAGGGTATTATTATTTCAAGGAGATATTTATAATTTTTCAATCAACACAAAAATATTTATAATTAAATCAACCCTAAAAAAACCCTTATAATTTACCCTGGTAAAAGGGAAAAACAGAATGGAGAATAGCATCAAGTATAAACATTGTCAACATGCACCCAGTTGGCAAATTCCAGTACCAGAATAAATCCAGATAAGCAAATACTAATTCCAACCCCACCATCATAATAGATGCCGAAACTAGACCTTGAAAACACTAAAATAGGGACATGTGGGATCACTGACACACAAGTTTGAAGGAGATCTAGCATCTAATTCAAGAATAAGTCATCACCGATCATCATGTCTTAATAATAAATTTCCAAGGAGATCGTATATCTAATTCAAAAATAAGTTTGCAGTCCTTGAATTGAAATTCGAAAAGAAGATTCCTTTCAAAGATTGTAACCTTTTCAATTTAATTTCAAACAGAAGATTACTGTGTCCATGTCTTGTAGCTATTTTTTGAGAATGCAATTATGTGCATGAGCAACTTTATTTATTTGATGTACACTCGTGCATACGATCGGGCTTGAAGCTTATAAATCACTGAATTCCTCTTCTACTGCCGATGCAAACCACCACTAGCCAACATCATTATTAAATTAAAAGATTAAAAGTTTTAAAATTAGATTAAATCTTGCAAAAAGATTTTCAAAAATTAATCTTGCCTTAGCATTTTCTTACTAAACATTTGGAAATATCAAATTTTACTTCTCTTTATCGTAAACAACTTGGAAAAAAGAAAAACTGAAACTGTTCTTCGCTTCTGCTCCCCTTTCCGCTTCTACTATCATCACCAAACGAAGCCTGTTTTTTCTAGTCAATGATTTATTGTCTTTTTTTCCCTTTGGTAGAAATTCAGAAGAGTCATTTACCACTTAGACTGTCAGATTTGACGACACAAATCACAGCTACTTCCCACAAAGCAAATGCCATCATATATCCGTGCCACAATATCAATCAAACTGAACCCCTGTGGCTAATTTATACTTAACATTCCCCACTAGAAATTTCCACTGCACATTTCCATCGTATTTTTCCTTCTAACCGAATGCAAAACTGTTAAAAGAACAAAAGAATACTTAAAATGCTTCACACTTACCGCGAGGCATCCAAGTTTTCTGATTTTAAATGAAATCAATTAAGAGACTCAAAATTGACTGAAAAAGTTCCACATAAACAAGGTAGCCTTCCAAATGTGACTTTGCCACGTGGTCTACTAATCAACAGATCCCGGTTTTGGTGGTCTATAAAGTGGAGGCAAGAATAGATCGTATATGTCCGAAATGGCATGCAAACACAGAGAGTTCGATCTAGGCTAAGGTAGTCGCTAAAAATAAACCACCTATAGGCCACATCAAATTCACAGGCAAGGGGATCCAATATAAACCACAAGCCAACACCAATCATAAACAGTAAACAAGCCATAAGACACGACTGTAAAACGAGTATCCAACTACGACAGAAAACAAACATCCCAGCTGAAATCAATGTTCTCTTTATCCACGGATGTGGCAGGCCCTAATCATCCAGAAGCCTCACTGCAAAGTGAAACAGCAAATCAGAACAGTCTAGCTATATATCAACCTGTGAACTACTACAATAGACATGGAAATAACTCACCTCTGCACCCTCACCTCCAGCTTTGGCAGCATCCAATTTTTGGGCTTCGTCTGCAAGAAAGGAAAATGATGTTAACAAGATTCGATATTTTCAGATACAAGGATAAGGAATTATCCAAAGAGGTTCTCCAATTCAATGGCACATCAAATGAAATAAATTTCCAAGCCACATGAGACTGATACTAGGGAGAATCTTCAATTCTCTTCTCAGACTTGAATGAAACTAATCCAATTTTAGAATCTGTTCCAGAAAGGAGGTTTTGTCTATAGGAAGCTAAGATGAGTGATCTCGTTAACTGTTCCAGGATGCACCAAAATATTACAAATCACAACAGGGATTCATGTTCAAGTCTGAAAAGGACAATCCTCACGAGTATCTTTATCGTGGTGGCTCTATCTATCCGCAGAATAAGGCAAAGAAGAAAATTCAAGTTTTGACACTAACGCAAAACTGGAAGGAGTATTGCCCAGATGCATTTATTATTTAAATGCATTCATTTAACTTAGCAGAGTAATAACTTTAATATTGACAAAGATAAACGTGAGAGTATCATATGCAAATTTGACATAGGCAATATTGACTTTATCTATTTCCTGCAAATGGCAAGTTCTGCCAGTTTTACAACTGCTGAAGAACATTGGAATCTTTATCCAGAAAAAGCACAGAAATATACAATAAGAACCTTGTCTATTTCATTTATTCTCACAGAATAATACTGCCAGTTAGCCACTTCTGAAAAATATCGCAAAAAGTTAAAATTCAGTGGTCCTATCATCAAGAAGTTGCAGGTCCACCTGGAACTAACATCTCATGTATAGGATTTAAAACATAGTTACATATCAATATAAAAGCAACAAATGTGCACCTACAACATAAAACTCAGAATACAGTATCTTAAATACATGTACATCAAATAACCAGAGGCCATGCACAAATAGACACATCTACTGGCTCCCAGGAAATGGTAAAAGGTCACAATATCAACAGCACATCTCTACTCTATTGCATCACGATGTCCACAACATAGGTTTATTCTTTGACATAACAAAGTTTCTTCTTGCTTGCTTGATCACATGATAGTTCCAATTTCACTTGCATTTATATCATGTGTTTAAAACTCGTGGAAATTCCAACACGAAACCAGATTTGACAATTTTGAAGTGCATATTCTTTCTCTGAGAGAAGGTGAGGACTTACTAAAAAGCGAAGTTCATTAGATAATAATGATTGATGATGCCAAGAATAAAAATATTAGTAGTTAAAAGAAAATTATTAAGGGACTGAAAAATTTCTGCTCCAATATTTATCAAGAATACTACATTACCTGCATCCTCCGGGATGTCAGAGGTCCAGAGTGTCAGATTGTCCCTAAGAAGTTGCATAATCAAGGTGCTATCTTTGTATGATTCCTCGTTCAAGGTATCAAGCTCGGAAATTGCTTCATCAAAGGCTTGCTTGGCGAGGTGGCATGCCCTGGAGGTACAGTTAAGTTAGCTGAAGAGTGATAAAGATACAATTCAATACCGATTAGATTCAACAAAAACAAAAATAAGCCAAACCTTTCAGGTGAGTTCAAAATCTCATAGTAGAAGACTGAAAAATTCAACGCCAAACCCAAGCGGATGGGATGTGTTGGGGGTAACTCTGCCTCAGCACTGGTGGTAGCCGTCTTCAAGCAAGTACCAGCAAAAATATAAGCACACAGATGCAGATAGGTAGATTAGTATGTGGATGAAGAGGGTGGATCAAGGTTTCACACTATGCGACAGCCAAAAATGGTTTCCAGAATCCATTAGACCACTCACGTGCGCTACCTAAACAAACTCCTGGCTCTTATAACTTAAGACAAGGCGGGCTTGAGTGGCTATGATTTCCAGAATAACTTAGATATTTCATTGTTATTTATTAGAGTGGAAAAATATTATTCACACTAAATAAAGAAAAGGCCTTCAATTTGCAGGAATTGATATGTTACGCTTCAGAAAAATAGAAGGCAAGAAACAAGAATAACAGCGAGATCAGAAGTCAGGAATTGCAAGTGCAATTTCATATTGAAAGAGACAAAAAAAAATTATATTAACACCAAATACTTATATTCTAATTCAACAGGGATTAAAATATAAGATGCGCTTTAAGCATCATTTCCTTTCCCTTGAATGAATCAAGAAATCCTTTCCTCCTTCTCATACACAAGAATTATGATATAGTCCTTCCAAGTAGAAGTCACACACCAACTCCTTAAGGGAAGGGCCAAATTGGGGGTCAAAAGTGTAGGCAACGCAAGCATAGACTTCCGTTATGCTTCCAATGCTCAGGTTGTTTCCCTATTACAGATGTGATATGAAACCATCCGACGGAAAGAATGAACCAAAATTGCCATGGAAGACAAGTATACTGGTCAAACATATATCACAAGCCCCGCAGCATATAAGAATCTAAGTTATCAATTTCAAGCATCCAGACATATATATATATATATATTGTTTTATCCATTCTTAGATTCAGTTTTCTAATAGATAGTCGAAGCAATATCACTTACAGCACACACACAAGCATAAGCCCTATAGACATCCTAAAGTTGACTGGGCTGAGGGAAAAAAGAAGGTTCAGACGTGTACATGAAAATGTTAATAAAAATACAAGTGAATTGTACCTCGTATGCTTTCAGTGACTGATCAGCAACCTCTTTCCTATCATTACCCGTCTTGAACTCAGCAAGATACCTATAGTAGTCCCCTTTCCTACAAACGTGAGAGAAAATCAATTCAGCACCAAGTATAAAGTTACAAACTCAAAATTGCAAAATAGAACAGACGGCGAAAGGCTCCTCACATCTTATAGTAGAACACTGTGGATTCACCAGCCGTGCACGAGGGAATCAGATGTTCATCAATGACAGTCATGATGTCACTACAAATATTGGTGAGCTCTGCCTCCACCTTCTGTCGATACTCCTTGATCCGCTTAGCATTCTGCTCGTTCCCTCTTGACTCTTCCTTCTGCTCAATTGATGACAAGATTCTCCATGAAGCTCTTCGGGACCCAATCACATTCTTGTACCCTACTGATAGCAAGTTCCTCTCTTCTACTGTCAATTCCACATCCATCTTGGCCACCTTTTTCATTGATTCAACCATCTCTGCAAAATCCATTTCAAAGGTTTTTGAACCAAAAGACAGATTTATTTTTCATTGTGTAAGATAAGTACAATGGCATTCCACAAAAACCAACTTTCAAATTAACTTTTGGGATCAAGCAAAGGCACCAGTAAGAAATTGCATGCCAGAGAACTTCAGAACAGTATTTGCTTCACAAGAATCAAGAATGTTTTAGCTTTACCATATGATCTATTCATAATTACATCTCTACCCTATTCACATTTTTGCCCATTATGCCATTCCCCAGAGAGGAAACAAATACAATAGATCAAAATGAGAAAACAAATGCACTGCGAACTACTCCGTCAACTCTACAAGGACCAAAAAATCAATTAAAGATAAGTAATAAAAACGAAGACAAAGGAATCAAAACGGCACAAGGAAAACGATGAGACTTCAAACACCACTGAGCTCAAAACCTCAGGTCAGTCACAAAGTCGGAAGGCACTGATGTAGAAATTTCAACTCCCAAACCTCCGAACCATAGCTACAGCAAGCAGCTATATCAGCTACCTAAAGTTCACTTCTTCAAGCTCCCCAAAATTAGCATGTAATCAAACAAAACGATAAGGCAACAAGATCCATACTGAAATACATCTATACAAACTATTACTCTGTCGATAAAGGAAAAGGGCTTACCGTCATAGCGCTCGGCCTGCTCGGCGAGTTTAGCGAGGTAAACGGCGGTCTCGCGATCTGCAGATGAAGCCATCGCCGATCCAAGTGACTGGAAAAATTCGTACTTTCTCTCTCTAGGTTCCGACGACTGCCGATTTATTGCGACTCGACAACGATTTCTACGGCAGGAAATGGAAAACAGGAGCAGTGTGAGGAGAGAGAAAAGTGGTTGAAAATATTTAGAGAAATCATTGATTGTCTGACCGGCTGGGATGTTTTGCTCTTTACCTCCGGTTTCTTACGTTTTCAACTAAAGTCGTGGGACTTAGGCTCAATAAAATCGATTCTCTCAGCTGTGGCAACCCAAGCACGATTTCTAATCCAAATTAAAGTTAACCCTAATTTAATTGAAAATTCGTCAATTATCATATTAATATTTAAGGTAAATTACAAGAAGTTCCCAAAAGTTTATCATAATTATAAATATCATCTCGTTATTTGCATACGTACGTATATTCTTCTGAAATTATAAATATCTTAATAAACATCCTCTTATAACAGCTCATTGTAGAAAATATTTGAAATTTTAGGCGAGTATTTATAATTTAACAAATAATAAGAAATATTTATAATTAAAAAAAAATCTTTTGAAAGTTTATTGTAATTCACCTAATCTTTATGAAGTCTAACTATAATTAGGTCTTGAGCCTACTAAGTATGAGTACTTAAGGACACTGAGGCCAATTTATTGGTGAAGTTAAGGTTTCGTAATATGCTTTTATACATATCAATTACTTTACTTTTAAATTTTATAATTTAAAATTTAAATTTTTAAAAAAATTATATCCTTTTGAAATACAATTTTTCTGTGTCTCGAGATGGGGTACCAAATTAATTATCAAATAAAATAATATCACTCTCTAACACGGTTAAAAAGTATATTTCAAATTTGATATAGATCGAAAAAAAATATACAACTTAAAAAGATACCATCTAGGGAATAGTAGGAAGAACAAGTTTGAAAAAAAAAAATACACATACTAATGAGGTCCAGAGAAAATATTTTGACTTAGGAGATATTTTACGGGACAAATAATACGAGTTCTTACATGGGATAAAAGGTATGAACTCCAAAAAATCCCGTATGAAGTAGGATTATGAGAAAGATATTTGAGGAAAAGTATAATTTCGTACTTTTAGAGAGGGTCTAAATGTAATAAATTATTTTTTTAAAATTCTGTCGATATTTTATTCATACAAATTGGTAGGAGGATTTCGTTTCACCTTTTTATTTATGAATGTGAAAACGTCCCATTATATAGTTATAATTTTTGGAGTTTACGTATATTACCGACAAAATTAACGTTTTTTTTTTGTGTTATTGATATGTATCTTGACATTTAATGTGGGACAATTTCTTAAAGGTTGTATCAAGATTTAATATTCCCGTCTCTATTATAATAGAAGATTTGTTAAGATTCGTGTCTTTTTATTCAGGTCGTTTCGATTTGATCAAAACTTTATAAGTATGTATGGATTCACTGTAACCAACCAATCATTTTTAAATTTATTATTTACGTGAAATTATATAATAAGAATAAAAACCCGTCCTTTATACCCCATATACAACTTTTGTTATCCTAATATTTCTTACAACCTTAAATATTTCTTCTTTACGACCCGTCTAACTTAGTATTCGAGGGCTATACCCAAGACCTTTTCAGTAGCTTTTTACTATTTTCTATCTTGTAAATCTTCATTCAAGTATATTTGATGAATTTCAAAAAAAATATTTAAATACTAATGATGTAAACAAAATCCCAAGCTAAAAATAATGACATCAATATTGTTGATGGCAAAGATGCTATAAATAATAACAATAATGTGGGATAATTACACTTTTCTCCTGTGTGTTTGATATAATTACATGCAACTCTCCATGATTTGGAAAATTACATCTAACACATTCGAAGTTTGCTTTCGTCTAACAAATAAGTTTTTTTGTTAGACAAAATTCACCAAATTTGTTGATATTAACAAAACCCTTGAATGAAAATTGATATGTGCCATCAATTAACTTATTGCAGGTCAAATAATTTTTTTCGACTAAACTATCGATATAACCGTGAAGATTCAAATGTATTAATGCATAAATATGTATAAAGGTAATTTGATCATAAAAATATTTATTTGACTTGTAATAAATCAGTAATCAATCAGAAGTAAATATAGTTTTTTCTCATATTTTTTAATAATATCATCAAATTTGATGAATTTTGACTAATGGAGGTATTTATTTGTTAGACATAAGCAAATCTCAGAGATGTTAGATGTAATTTCCCAAATCATAGAGAGTTTACGTTTAATTACACCAAACTTAAAAAAAAAAAGTGTAATAATAATAATAATAGATCTACCAAGAAATCAAGTAAATAAATAATTAGTATAAAAGTAGACAAAAGATCTACCCAGAAAAATGACAATTAAAATAATGGACACACCAAAATATTTAAAAAAATTTGGCAACAATAATGTGAGTTATATAGTATTAATTTAATTATTAGGTGAGTGATGTTTATTTTTCTTGGAGGAGCCATACAAGCTTGTCTCATGTCTTGTCTCCCCCTTCTTCACTTGTTACATTTCTTCTTGTCTGCCCAATGACTATGATCAGTTACTTCTAGGCCTCTGTTGCCTAAGGAAAAGGGTTAAATATAATTATCACTTATAAAGTTTTCATCCTACATCAATTATCCTCTTAAAATATTAAAATTTTCGAGAATCTCCTCGACTTTTATTTTTAAGTTTGAAAAGTTATTAATACCCTTATAAAAAATTTGCTTTGTAAAAAAAATAAAAAAATATAATGTCAAAATTACAATTTATTTTATTTTAGTTTCGCTTGTTTATCGAACTGTTTTTATTTTGTAATGTTAAAGTATCTGTCGCTCATTTTTTTTAAATTTTACTTATTTGTCAAATCAAGTTAAAAATAAACTTATACATATATTAATTCAATATTTTTTTATAGTTCAACAGCTCTTTTGGTTTTATTAATTGAATATTTGTTTTAGTAAATATGTAAAGATATACGCATATATAAATTTATTTTTAATTTGATTTTATAAGCAACTGAAACTAAAATAAAAAACGTACTTATGTATATAATAATGCTGTTAAGTCATCAAGCACCAGTGGTCTAGTGGTAGAATAGTACCCTGCCACGGTACAGACCCGGGTTCGATTCCCGGCTTGGTGCAAAGTATCTCAGGTAGCTGTGATGACATCTGCGCCCACAGAGACGGTTGGGTCTGTCTCCTCGTTCCGAAATTCGGATGAAAATGCGGCGTTGCTGAGCTTTACCTGTTTACTTGTTTTTTGTTTTTTTTTTAAATTATGTATGTATTCAATTATAATCACATATATATATATATTTATATTTAAAGAAAGTTGCAATTACATATTTATGTAAAATTCTATATATACATATTTTTAAAATTTTAGCTCTCTAACTTTTTTGGTTAAATGTTGAATCAAATAATAGTACAATAACTGGAAAATGTTAAGAGGCAAATATGGATTGATCTCTTTCATTCATGAATTGATGCTAATTTTTTTTTTTTTTTTGGTTATTCCTTGTATGAATTAAGAAGGGGCATTTCGTTAAATTTATTTAATTGGATAAAATAAAAAAAATAAATTAAAGAATTGATTGAAAGTAATAAAATAAATTTAATTTTAAGTGTATATGAATAGAAAAACAGTTTATTCAGTTCATATCTTATCTATCAAAGATAATTACTCTGAAACCTTAGGATTTAATAAATAGTATAGATATAAATTGAGTGTGAAACTATGAAAAAAGAAAATATTAAAATATTAAAATATTAATAGTAGGATTTTATTCATTATATTAACATGGCATGATCTATGTCGTTTGATATTTTCATATTCAATTCATATAAAAAAAAAAATTCCCTCAATGAATACGGTGATGCAACATGAGGATAATCCAGTTCATGTTTATTATGTGTGTAGTTTGATCCCTCCTAATCAAAGGTACTTAAAACTTAATTACGATGGAGCATCTAAAGGAAACTCAAAGGATGAGGTGGAGGTGGCTCTTTCAAAAACCAGACGAGGTTTGGGTGATCCGACGAACACTTATGTTAAATGGGCTGCATTGAGTTTGGAGCTGGTAAGGGAAAGACCATATATTAAAAAATATATATTTGTTTATACATATTTGATCCGCTTCAGAATTTCAGCCTTGAGCAATAATCTTGATCGTCTGATGTTCTTCAGACGGATCTAAAACCTGAAGCACAAAAGATTAGACTAGTCGGGTTTGTCCCTGATAAGAACACTCCGACGCCCAAGTTAGATTATGTTCTAAACGGAGATAGGTAGTAATAGAATAATGGGAGTGTTTAGAATTTCATTACCTTTCTCAGTAATCATTCCTCATATTTATAAAGCGACTTCGTATACTTAAGGTAAATACACATGTTTCAGATCTCATGCTTTTCTTTTAGATCAAACGATTCTACGTTGATCAAGCCTTCAGAACGCACAGCAGATATGTCTCCTTGATCTAGGGCATAATCCCTGTCATTAAACTTTTTACCTTATGAAGAATACTTGTCATAAAATATGATCTTCCTTGAAATCCTCTTTTCACCTTTAATCAGGGGATACTCTTGCCTTAATGATAACTTTCCATTATCAATATTCTTTTAAAAATATATTGATTTGATATCACAGTTCAATATAAAATGCAATTTCATTAACTAATTCAAATAATTGTAAAACTCAAATGATTTATAATAATTAAATAGACCATAATAAAAAATGTGTTATCCCTTTAACTTATAAATTGGGCTTTCATCCCAATGAACAAAATGTACATATTCTTAGGTTCCAAATCATGAAAATTATTAATGGAATGATAAACTATAAAGCATTGACTATGGCTAATTGGTAGAAGATTCTACACTACTTTAAATTCAATAAAAATTAAATAAATGGATATGTGTATTCTAAAATTCCCATGTATTTGGGTAAGATTCAATACCCTATTTATAAATTTTTAGTAAATTAATTAACTAGATTCACTTAATATTTAAAAAAATTAAACTTTTGTTTCAGAAAATATTCAATTAATATTTTTTGTATATTGATACTCTGATCATTTTTGGCAACTTCAAATTAACTTTTAAGTAAATGTTAATTACACTTAGATCTCCTTTAAAAATACAAAATTATAATTTTCATAATGAAGTTCTAAAAAATTATACTTACACCTTCTAGAACTCACCGTATACACCCGACCCCCTTTTGTTATGGTTTGGACAACAAATGCATACGTTAGCAAAAAAATAGCTTAATTTTTTTTATTTTACCCTGCATTTAGCATTCCTATGTAACGATTTGATACTTATAAAAAAAACATAATAATATTAGATGGATCAATGTTTGAGTCAAGTACATATATATATATATATATATATATTAAGAAATTTAGGATTCGGAACATTTTCAGAACACTTTGTAAAATCAATGCTCTTGCTTTTGTTAAGAGGGTTCCGAAATATTATTTGATCCACTTAAATCTGTAGTATTGTGATTCGAGGTAGATGTGCCATTATATTACAAGAGACAATTGCAATTGAGTTGTTACCGCTGATGCAAAATAATTTTATTTTAAATATAAAAAATTCGATTATCGCATTCATCATTTTGTTAATATATAATTACTGTGTCAAAATTTTGAACACTTTTATCAATAAATGGAAGGAAAGCATCTCTACAGTGTTAGTATGTAAGCTGAAAATTCATTTATTTGGCTCATGAAGACTGAAGAATGAAGGTTGATTTGTGTGTGTTATATATTGAACAATCCAAAACATTCAGATTACCAATTGGTAGAGAGGTAGAACATATACCAACAAGCACCAGTGGTCTAGTGGTAGAATAGTACCCTGCCACGGTACAGACCCGGGTTCGATTCCCGGCTGGTGCAACCTCAATTATTCAGGCAGCTGTGATGACGATTGCGCCAGTAGCGACGGTTGGGTCCGTCGCCTTCGTCTGATGCTCGGATGCAAATTTGGCGCTGCTGAGCTTTCTGGGTGGGTTGACTCTTTCTTTTTTATATGCACCAAAATGTAGACGTATACATTGTGAGTTATGTGAATTTAGGAAAGTTTTTATAGCTCGTACAGTCATTTCACTTATAAAATTAAGTACATTTTGAATTTCACTTGTTTTAGATACATAAGATAAATTTTTACCAAAATAAATATTTTAAAAAATTGCGAGTAAAAGTTTATATACCAAAAAATTAAAAATATTTAAGACAGTTGTCGGATTATTTGATAGAGAAAGAGAACAGATCTAACTTTTACAATATGAAGTCTATTTATTAGTATCATCTACTAAATATAAATAGTTATGTATGTATTTAATAATATGTGATATGATGTTAGATATTATTAAAAATACACACACACATATGTATGTATATATTCATAATAGAAAAGTTTGCGAAACAATTTTAAGTTAAGTAAGAAAAGTGAATATATAAGATAAAAAGAAAAGTTTTATATTAAATTTAATAATGAAATATGATTTTTATTTTTTTTATTGAAACTGATATGATAATTTAAAGAGATAAACTAGTGATTAATATGAATTAAATATATAATAATTTAAATATTTTCATTAATTTAATTATTTATAAAATTTAATATGCTGAAAAATCTTGCATTAATTTGACTTATGACATAAATATGCAACTTAGTACATTTCTATTATATATCTAGTATTAATTTAGTAGGAACATAATTGGAAAAGATGCAGAAAATATTGATTAATTTGTATAAACACTCATTATACAAATTTTTGTACATTTAAATATTTATTCTAAAAATAATATGAAATATGGAAAAGATAGTAACTTTAAAGGTATATTAATTTTATTCTTATAAGTAAGATTGTGCAAAAGTCATAAAGTTCTTATACTGAATTAATTATTTAAGAAAATTGATTGCAATAGTATATATAAATATTAAGGTCATGTTTACTTCTTGTTATAAAAGGTGATATCTTTATAGACTCTAATAGTCATTTGTTTATTTATTTTTTCGCCAGCCCGTTACAACTTGGGCTGCCCCGATATTAAAGCCAATTTTTGATAATTTTCTGTTGATTGGATACTCACCAACATGGGCCATTTTTCCCTTTTTAGTAACTTCCGTTTTGGTCCTTGAAGGTAGGATGAAATGTTCAAATTGCCCTCGTTTTTTATTGTTATTATACCTGGTGACTCGTCAGGTGGATTTAATGCACTTGACACAAGATTGCGAAACTACTCAACACAACTTTTGTACCCCAACATTTCGCTCACAACAGAAGGCAAACTCCAAGAACAGGTAAAAATGACTTTTTCCAGTATTATGCTGAGAGCTGATTACTATGTTTGGATTTATGTTGTCACATTTTTCGAAAAAAGATAAAACACACCCAATGTTTATTTTTGTGTTTTTACACCTTATTTGTGTGTTTTTTTTATTTTTCAACTTTCTGTATATAATATATATATTTATATATAATATAAAAGAGACATGATTTAACAACAAACAGTGATTTTTGTCTTCCAAATCCCAACATCAAATCTACACCACTTATTTTAAAATATTTAAAATTACCTCAAAACACAAAAACACACCATCTATCTTCAATACACACTTGTCTCTATTTTTTTTTCTCTCCATCTCCAAAACACAAAATAAAATACTCAAAATACAAATCCAAACATTATGGATCTATCTTTTGTTTTTTGATCTGTTAGCCTTAATTTGTTCTCTTTCTTTCTTTACTTTCCATGGAAATTTTCATTGATTTTGCTGAAACTGTTTCTTGGTAGAGTTGTGGTTTTGAAGTATGGAGAAAGAGAAAACAAATGTTTATCCACCTGATACTATTTTTTAGGACTTCTTAAAAACAGTAGAATCTGAAACGAGTTCACTGAAAGTAAGTACTTCAGAATCGAAAGCAGGCAAGAAGGAAGGGAGCACAACAGGCAATGAAGCTCCGCGGCGGAAGGCAACAGGGCTAGGTAAAGCAAAATAAAGAAAAGGGGCAGAGAAGGTGAAGGAGAGATGAGTCATTTGACTGACTAGACACACCAATTTTGTCCTATTCGGAGTTATAAATGTTATTGCACACACAATCACTTAAATAATACAAGGCAAGTAAACACAAAATCATTTGATTGACAATACCTTTAGTTAGTAAATAAATTACTAAATAGTCAATTTGAAATCAATCAAATACACAACACAAGTTAATATTTTGCCACTTGATCCCATCACAAGAAGTAAACATGGCCTAAAAGTACAAGGTTTAAGAAGTGTAGCATATTATTATTATTATCATTGTTATTGTTAATCATAATACAATTTAATTTGCTAAATACAAAGTTAAACTCCGCCGCGATATAGACCCATATTTTATTCCCAGTGGTGCAACTCAATGATTCCAGGTAGCTGTGATAATGACTATGCCCAATGTACAGCTGCAGTTTGTCGCATCCTTCTGAAGTTCAGATAAAAATGAAGCGTTGCTAAGCTTTTCTCTTCACATGTTTTTTAGGATAAATTGCATCGGGCTCCCATCAACTCTGATAATTATAAATATTGCTTGTTATTTGAAATATTTAAAAAAATTAACAATATTCGTTTTATTGTAACGATTGTCTAATATTTAACCCAATATGTTAGTCATCGTTATATTTTTATCTTTTTTTAACTGATCAAAATATCTTGTGGACTATAAATTAATTTTACCTATTTTTTAGAATTTTTTTTTAAAACAATCATGTATTATAAATTAACAATCCTGAAAACATCAACAGGCACCAGTGGTCTAGTGGTAGAATAGTACCCTGCCACGGTACAGACCCGGGTTCGATTCCCGGCTGGTGCAAATATCTGAGGTAGCTGTGACGATGACTGCGCCCACAGAGACGGTTGGGTCCGTCCTTCCTCCGAACTTCGGATGAAAATGCGGCGTTGCTGAGCTTTTACCCTGTTCATACTTTTTTCAATCCTCCAGGGATGGATTTTCCTTTGGCCGGCGGCATATCAGGGAATGTGTTGCTCATTGCATTTATACCATATCAAAAAGAGTAATATGTCTGTTTAATTATATTACAATTACATATTTATGAAAGATTCTATATATTTCTTTTTAAGTTTAGCTCTGTAACTTTTCTGATTAAATTTTCAATAAAAATGAATATTACAGTAATTGTAAAATAAATTTGATACAAAAAATTAATTTTTTCATCATAAAAAAATTATTCACTATAGCTAACTTCCATAGTAAAAACATTTGCCTTTTAGTCCTGACAAATATTTTTGCCGTTCTCCCAAAAATTATATATACCCAACAACAGCTGCATGGTCATGGTTATGGTCAGTAGCTTTTTCCTACTGTTATTTATTATGAACAATACCAATTAGCTATAGTTAAATGTTATATTTCTTGCAGTAAATGTCGATTAAAAATGAAATTTTTGTTAGTTAATTAATGCAGAAATAACATGGCATAACGCCTAATAGTATAAAAATGAGTAAAGTTGACGAAAACGAAACCCAAACTGACCCTATCCGGAGCAGAACCCCAATTTATCTGGACCCATTGCCATGCGTCATAAGCTCTAAACAAAATAATCTCCATTATTTCTGTAGAATCAAAATGAGAAACTCTTGGGACAATTAACAAAGAAACATTTTGAAATATTAAATGCACTATTTGGTAACAAGCATAAGCCTAAAATTCACAGATTAAGAAATTTTATAACGTTAACTGATGCTGTTGACTAGAGATTTTTTCTCAAACCCCTTGTTTAATTATAAAACAACTAAATTATGAATATTTATACGGGTAATTAGGGTTCAGCTCCGATCATTTATACTATTTTTTAATTAAAAAGATACGATTTCAGTATCTTTAACTTTTTGGTCCATCACGTTTATTTTTATATATATTTTTAAACCATTTCGTCTTTTACTTTTATTTATTTTCAACCTTTACGGTTTTTTTCCCTTCTCTTACTCTTTTCTCGATAGCTTCTCATAAATTCTTTTTATAAAATTATTTATTTATTTAAGTAAACTATATTTATTTAAATTTTAAATTCAGTATCGTACACATAAATTTGAAGTGTTTGTTTGCTTATTAGAAACATCGGATTACCAAAGTTTTAGTTTACATGCCTAAAAAAGGACTAAGAATAAGCCCTTTGGCGAACAAGCCACTTTAATGCCTAAAAAAGGACTTCAACGTCCCAAGGTCTTGATGATGAAACAATCATCCATATAAACTAGTAAGCCCCATAATTAAGTATATTTTATTTGAGTACGTAAAGTAAATAATGAGTAACTGACATAAAATTGTGTAAATTCATGATTTGGAAGTACATCGGTTAATTAATTTTGTACACCAACTATAGGGCGATTTGTACAATTAACGCACTTTGTCCTCAGGATCATTCTAGAATTCAGATAGAAGTTTCATGTAATCTTCCTCATCTAAGTCTTTGTGCAAGAATGTGTTATTGAATGTCCGTTTGGTGCAATTTCCGTCCCCATGCAACTACAACAGACGATAATATATATATGCACGGAGCTAGATGTGTTTAGCAACAAGTGCAAAAGGATCATGGAAGTTGAAGCCCTCAATTATGTAAATTAAGCACTTGACTACTAAGCGCTAGTTCTATCTTTCAATTGTGCCCATCATATTTGTATTTCACCTTATAAAACCCGTTTGCAATCAATAAATTTCTTAATGAGCTCTAATGTTCATGTTTGATTTGTCATTCGAGATGCATATCTCTCTTTGCATAACTCTTAAGCTCAACTTTTGAGTTAAATTGCCACCAAAAGCAACTTATGACCTTGACAAAAATTATCAAACATCGCATAATTAGCTAAGGGATAAGTTACTCCTGACCAATTAAATCCTCAAGCAAAATCATCTAACAACTTCCCAACATATAAATCATCTTATTTTTGTTTTGATATATAATAATATGAAAGGAATCCCATCCCAACAGGCACCAGTGGTCTAGTGGTAGAATAGTACCCTGCCACGGTACAGACCCGGGTTCGATTCCCGGCTGGTGCATAATGTCTTCTCAGGTAGCTGTGATGACATCTGCGCCCACAGGGACGGTTGGGTCCGTCCCTTCCTTCCGATGTTCGGATGAAAATGGTGGCGTTGCTGAGCTTTCCTGTCAAGTTTCTTGTATTTTTCATCTTTGTTTAACAATACTAAATTAATTTTATAATAAATGTATTAAAACGTGAAAATAAAAACTTAGTAACATAAGAAACAAATTTAAACTAATACTGTTCGAGCTTTCCTGTCAAGTTTCTTGTATTTTTCATCTTTGTTTAACAATACTAAATTAATTTTATAATAAATGTATTAAAACGTGAAAATAAAAACTTAGTAACATAAGAAACAAATTTAAACTAATACTGTTCGATCCATCATTTTTGAATAAAGTCAATATCATTATTTGGATTTGACGGTTGAGTTGTACTACATGATACTAAGAGTTAGATTTTTATTTTATCCACCTAAAGCTTATAAGAATTTAGTTTAATAACATTCTTGTGAAGCAGTACAAAATATATGTATTATTGTTTCATCTACTTTATGAAATTTTGTAGTTTGAATTTTATAAAAAAATAGAATTTGAGAATTTTATCTTTTAAAGTATTTTTGAGAAAATATAAGGATTAAAATGATGCAAATTTAGTATTTAAAATGCAATTTAATTTCATAACATTTTTTTCATCTACTGTAAATTTTGTTGTCATCAAAACTAATTCTGGGTGAAGGAGAAATTGACAACCAAAAATTACCACTAAATTTGACAGTGTAGAGATTAAAATAAAAGAGAATTAATGTGCAAAGGTAAGGTATAAATCCACAGTCTCATATTAAAAGTTGAGAAGATTACTTGCCAACTTATTTATTGATTTGAACAGTATTGCTTCATACTTCATTGCCCAAGTCTAGTACATAATTTCACCTGTCATTATTTCTCTAGAGTTGAAATTTTGAGTCTTGTTTTAGTTTTTTTCTATAATAATATTAATAATAATGATAATGAATAATTAAATCATCAATTCTACTAACAAAATAAATTACGTAATTTTCAATTAAATTAATGATATTAAAGGCTACATTTGAACTATTGAATTTGAAGTTATATAATTCAAATAACTAGTAACAATTTTTTTTTGGGTAGATAATTTTGCATTTTGGGTGTCAATTTGAATTGAATAATGATGAGCTATATATTCTTTGAGTATGAAATCATGCAGTTGACATAATTTTTTTCAAATCCTTGATATGTATCCAAATTCATCAATCTATATGTTTGCCAAAGAGAATTTTATGCAAACTAAAGATCACATGAAACCTTAAATACTTTTCACACTTTTATAATGGGTATTAATATCTAGGATATTTATTTTTTTAGTCAAAAGATAAATTTTTAATTTAAATTATGTTAAGGAGTCGGGCTCAAATTACTCACATTGACAAGCTCAAGCTCTGTTGGCCCATCAATCATGAGCAGACTAAAAGGGCTATTAGAGCAGCCAATATTGTCGTGTTGATGGGGCACACAGTCCAGACCCAATATTAACAAGTCCAAGGTCCATCCATCTCATAAGATACATCTGTTAGTAAGAGCAATGAATTATTATTAATTAAAATAAATCGATTGCCGTTATTCCTGTTGAATATCCCTAACAAAGATCATTACAGTACTATGCAGTAAAAACACAAAATATAAATCGATTGCAATCATTCTCGTTGAATATTAGTAGAAACACTACCTACTATGCAGTAGAGAATACATACTATGTAGTATAAATACCACATACCATGCAGTAGAAGCAACATTCCACGCATATGGCAGGGTGCGAAACAACTAGGCCTCATTTGGCAGATACGTTATTGTACACATCAAATGCCATCTCATTGTAAAAGCATGCAAGCAAGGACGCCTATGCTGGTTGGATAAAGATCACATGTAACCACTCCCATAATTTTATGCTATTATGTTGCTGATATGATAGTGTATCTTTATGTTGACATGGAGCGTAGATGACAAGGCAAACAGGGATAAAACATTATGCCCATAAAATTGGCATTTCAAGAATTTTGGGATATTTCAACCACTCATAATCGATCCGTAAATTTCTCATAACATGCTTCTATAAATAGGATTCGAGTAAGTCAACAACGTACACCAGCTATTCAACAAGTCCATTCGAATTCTCTCTGTTCTCCATTCTCTTCACACAAGTTTTAACTTACTAGATATCACGTTTAACTTTAATTTCTTTATTCATTTCATTTAGAACACCTTACTAAATTAAGCAATAGAAATGCTAATCTTTCATTCGATAATTTTAAAGTATCAAAAGAATTATTCAACCATTATAATACTATTGGACTCTAGTACTCATCAAATAAGCTCATCGTATTAAAATATTACTATTCTATGTTACAAAATCTCATAAATTCACCAATATTATTATACCATATTATAAGGAATTACAAACTCGGCCATAATCACCCGCCAAGAAAAGGTAAAACAAACGAAACCAAATTTAAAATAAAAAAAATCAATTTACAACTAAATAAAATTATAATTCAATTTCTTTTGTGAAAATTATCTTGTAATAAGCACTTGGAAGAAATATAAGAAAAGGGAAAAAGCAAAACGAGTGGAAGATGAGTTGAAAACAAAGCAATCCTCAACATCACAAAAGCCTCTCCCTGATATTTCCCATTCTCCATCCCACTTCACTCTCCCTCCACCAGAACTAAACACGGAGAAGCAATGTCAGTAGTGAACTGCTGCCTGTCAGTCACTTCCACCGCCGCGCCCGCTTCCCAGGACTCCCCAAACATCTCAGCATCGCCTTCGCAACCTGCAGGCTCAAGGCCACCGACCAAGATTATACTGCCAAAAAAGAAGCCATTGAAATGGTCCACCGGGGTGGCGCCGGGGGATTACGGGGGCCCGCCCACCACTACCAAGCTGAGGAAATACTGGGGTGGAGAGGAGGACCCTCTTGCCTCTGATGACTACTTGTGGAATAAAGATTTCATGGGCCGCATGAAAAAGCTCATTCAAGACCCTGAAGAAGGTGCCGGTGATAGTTCCTCTGATCCACGATATGCGTCTGCTAAGGTCTGTTCACTATGTCGTTCAATTACCCTTTATTTTCAATTGTAATTATCTGTTTTCCTTGTGTTCTTTTCTATTGAGTTGCTGTCGATGTTGTGTTTTTTGTTGGTTTGAGATTCTGCTAAGTGAAAATGGGTCGTTGATAATGACTCTTGGGGTTGAAATCTTCTCTTTGGAATGCGAATTCTTGTTTTTGAAAATTCTGTTGGTTTAAAATAGTTAATCCTTGCTATGGCATTGCTCAAGCTTGTATCTTTTGTTAGTGAATCCTGAAAATTGTTTTTGTTTGTTTGATAATCGACAGTCTGAAAAAGTTCTGCTGTTTCTGTTTTGTAACTTGATTTGAAGCTTTGTGAAGATTTTGATAATAAAAATGTAAAACCAACTTTTATGGCTTTAGATTAGCATTTTCTGAGTGATAAATTGATCACTGATGTTGTTTGGGCCTTTCTCTTAATAGGATGAGCCTTCTGGATTTCTCAGCTTGAATAGAGTCATGAGCCTGGACAAGTATGGAAAGTTTGTGAATTTTAATTATTCTATTTTCGTCAACTGCTTCAGCAATGTACCATGTAAAAGTCCGCTATTTAACTATGCAGTTTGGAAGTTGACTTGAGTAAACAGCTTACGACAGCTTCGGGATCAGTAGTAGAGCAGCAAGTTGAGGAACAAGTATAATTTAGACCTTTAAATCCCTTTGCTTGTATATGTTGTATTCCTGTGCTTTCTACTTGCATACTCATCAGAGTAAAATTATATTTAGATTGTTAAGACTGCTGGTAGAAGATGGAGACCAGCTCCAACTCGTCGTGAGCAAGAGAAGTGGGATAGAGCTACTAAGGCTGCAACTGGAGGCAGTGTAATTCATCTAGTTGTTATAGATTACTACATTTTTCTTATGTAAATGCATAAAAAGTCAGATAATAGGTTGATGTCTGATTTTGAAGCACAATGTATATTGTTTGTTGAACAATGTTATTTTTGGTAATTTTTCCTATTTTCATTCTACAGGATGTCATGTTTCGGGAATCCAGACGCCCCCGAGGGGATCCTGAAGTTTTGGCTGCTCAGTCAAGGGAACAGTACTATAAGGTACTCATTTATAAGAGATGATGCTCTTTATACCTCATGGTGTCCAGTTCGAAGCTCTCAGTTCTCCTAGTGAATGTTTCTCTTTTGCAGTTGAAGAACAAATTGCAAGCACTCACACTGGGAATCGGTGGTGTCGGAGTGCTTTCAGCCTATTTTTCATATTCTCCTGAAATTGCAGCGAGGTACCTAAAGATACTGCATAAATGTGTTTCAGAAACTTATCTACAATTGTGTACCTATATATCTCCTATATCGCATTGCTAGCTATGATTTGTGGATGATACGTTTTGGGTTGTCGACATGTGAATCTACTGCATTCAGGGCATTATCCTTTGCAACTGGCATGCTTTCTAAATAAAATTACATATGAACTTTTTTTTCTTGAATAATGTTTTATTTCTGGTGTAGTAAAATCAAAAGCGATTGATATATAACCTCATCGGAAATGTGCTATGACTTGTTAGTGCAAGTGTTTAGTCTCACTGCCAATTTAGTAATGCTTCTAATATGAATGCATTCAGCTATGGTGCTGGCTTGCTTGGTTCTTTGGCATACATGCGAATGCTGGGCAACAGTGTTGATTCCATGGCAGATGGAGCAAGGGGACTTGTCAAGTATGTTTCCTTCCTCCTTTTTCTTTAGGATGTGAAAAGTGTTACATGATGGCCTATGATGTATATTAAGTTGGGTTTCGCATGCCGCCTTTCATGTTTGATTGCTATTATTTGCAAACTATATCTCAAAATGGAACGGTCCTTGAAAAGTGGAAACTGAATATTAATACGTAAAACAGTTGTTTCCATCAAAATAAATTTATTGGTAGTGTCTATCCGGAAAATGACTTGTATGTTACCTGGTCTTTGAAGCATGAGTCCAGAGTCGATCTAGCATTTCAGACTTCATGCTTTGCGACCAAATAATTGGTCGTCCTGAGAGGTTCTCGCGTGCCAATTTTGAAGAACTATGTTATACGGATATGAGCATATTGACATGAGTATGACATAGTGTGGATGTGGCAGCATGATGAGGATGGAACACAGTAGCAATAGGACATGATATCAAGAAAAGTGTACTCAAACTTACTTATATTTCCAGACGGGTGAAATCTGATTCATTCAGTGTGCCATGTGATTAAGCATGGGGATTTTCTCAATTTGGAGGCGAAGTTCACATGCTTTTTGCATGAGAGGTCCCAGTAGCTACTCCTCAATTTATGGGACTACAATTGACACCACCTCTAAAATTGAAAGCTTGTAACAACACTAACGCTAGTTTAGCTTAGTTTTTCCAACTTGTGAGACTTATTTCCCAAAACTCCATGCACATCTAAGTTTACTTGGGAAAGTCATGCAAGCAAAGCCAAGATTCAAAGGCAGCTTGGGTTATAACAATAAGGTAAGAGTAAATGTATACCCCAACACCCCCCGGCCCCCACGCCCCCCCCACACACAATAATAACATAATAAGCATACACATACTTGACACACTCTACATCTGTTTGTACTAGTAGCATTTGCTGTACATGGTGACAGGCCTACTACAGCCAAGTACTTCTAGAAATTTTGACACTTTGTTTCGCCTCTAATTGGATTCTGTTCAACTTATATCATACTTGTTATTTTCTCCTCAAATATGCATGCGACATTATACTCATAATTTTTCGTTACTAACCTTCCTTTATCAGTAATTTTACGGTCTTGTCAGGTTTTATATACTGTATATTGCATTCTTGTTTCACTTCTCCAGCTTCATCAAGAGAAAGGAAATGAAAGTTATCACTTTTCGCTCTCCAATTAAAAAAGTATACAAAAATCGATCTTTTCCACCCTGAGAAGAAATCATTTACAACTGAAATAATACGTTCAATTATGGACAGAACATAAATTTGTGCAATCCACAAATTTATGCAATATTTGTGTAATACTTAAAGTATGCATGTGAAAACTATGGAAAAGTTGTGTTAACCGATTAAACTTTCATTTTATACAGTTTAAATTTCTTTTAATTAGCGTCATGTCAGATATGCCTTCTACATTTAGAAGGCCAAGATGGCTAGTCTATACCCCATTTATTTGGCTTCTATGAGCTTTCATTTGCAGGGGAGCGATCGGACAGCCACGGCTTTTGGTTCCTGTTGTCTTGGTGATGTTGTATAATCGATGGAACGGGTAAGGCCATTAGAGGGCACGCCTTAGCGACTCTCTTCTGGACATATTTGATATGAAATCCCAATTGCAAATTTGTATATATCTCACGTAAAATACTTCATTGATAGGATTCTAGTTCCAGACTATGGATTCATGCACCTTGATTTGATTCCGATGCTCGTGGGGTTCTTCACTTACAAGATTGCCACTTTCATGCAAGCTATCGAGGATGCTGTGAATGCCATTGGCGAAAAAACACAAGCTTAACTTGACTACCTCTGCTGGTGATGAAAAGATTATAGATGTTTATATGTCTACGTATTGTATATAGAAATATTCTTCAACTGAACAATTTAAGTATATATGAAAAAAGAAAAGGGATCTCACAGTTTATCTCCAATTTTTTTACTTTGTGAGATATATTCTTGATTTGAAGCATCTTATCCTGTTTCTCTACAAATGCAAGGATTATTTTCAAGTGTATACTTCTGTTGGGAGATGCAGCAGTGCTGGTCTCAGGTGTTGCCTGGTCCAAATTAATTTATTTAAAATTTTCTTTTTATAAAATAAGTTATTCTTTTACATAATAATAACTTATCAGATATCAATAAATAATAGTCCGGAGGTAGGGTGAGTTTGGATCTTGTTTTTTAGAACTTGCAAAAATTAAGTGTAGTTGTTTCGAACATTGCAAACTTCGCTCTAAAGTTGTCCCATTCACATTCTTAAGGATGTCTGCGAAAGCTTAAAATAAGTATTTATTAGCAATAAACAATCAAGTTGAAAGGGGTGTTTTTAACCATATTTGAATCACAAAATCCAGATATTATTACCTCCTGAGACCATTGTTCCATTTCCCCTCAGGCATTTCACTCAAACCTCTCCCAATCATACAGAGCTATTACCATATAATAAAAATGACAGATTTCTTATATATAATAATACCAAATACTAATGTTACAGTTTTATTTTACTGCTGTTTTGCACTCTTCATAACAGCCATAAACATACATAACTTGCCGTTCTCTTATAACATAGCCACCATAAACACATCCAACTAACGCAAGATGCCGAGGGCTTAACCAGTGTTCTGCAGTCCGGCAGCGATACCCTTCATGGTCAAGATAAGTGTGTCTTCTAGCCCTGGAGCATACTCGCTCGTAGGGTTCAGCTTCACCAGTTCGTCAGCTGGTTTGCTCGTGTCCATTTCCATGATCTCTTTCGAGAGATGCGGGCCTACAGTTACATTATAACTGGGGTCGCGAATGCGCTTCAGGGTATAGATTTGACACACGTTAAGGACTGTGATATATGGATCCCGGAGTCGGAGCCGCTGCCTCAAGTAGGGGTCTCCCTCAAGTAGTTCCTTGTGTCCAGCAACCTAAACCAAACAAGAGCAATTGAGCTATTAAAAAACAAGGGAAATTGCGCAGACGCTTTCCAAGGTAGAGAGGGTGAATTAATAGTGAAAAATTGGCCAGCATTCTCTGCAGTCATATTTTACATTACAGGTTCACTCTGAAGACTGAAGGGCCAAGGGGGAGATCTATAATGCAAACCATGACTGCATGGAGCATCAGCATATGCAATAATCGACATGAACTCTCTTTTGTACTATACCGAGACTTTGGAAAATGTCCGTAATCATCCCAAATAACAATCAAGAACAAGTAACTCGTGAGCATGCAATCTCGCATACAACTACATTTAGTATAAAAAGTTATTAAGAGGCAAAGCCGCTGACCTGTAGGATCAGGTTCTGAGTTGCTTCGTAGTTGGCCCGCAGTTGCTCTCCAAACGGCCACAAATCTGGCGAGACTAAGAGTTTGTCGTACAAAGCAGCAATTCCAGGGTCTCCCTTTGCCAACACCATTTCAATCAAGTCAATAGTCACTCTGAAGAAAGGCCATTCTCTGTACATATCCTTGAGCATCTGCAGATTTCTTATATCCTTCTCAATAACGTGTTTCATTGCAGCCCCAAACCCAAGCCAGACGGGAAGATGGAATCTTGTCTGTGTCCATGCAAATATCCATGGGATTGCTCGTAGTGATTCTATTCCACCACTAGGTTTTCTTTTCGATGGACGACTTCCAATGTTCATCCGACCGTACTCCAACTCGGGTGTTGCCTGAAGGAGTAAAGAGAACACAAAGGTAAATGCAAGTTGCAGATAAAGAAATCAAGATCCAGCATTCCATCAAATTTCAAATATAACATAAGCAAATAAATACTTACTCGGCGGAAGTATTCGACAAACCGAGGTTCCTGGAAAACCACAGAGCGATATTCTTTCGTGGCAACAACAGCCATCTCATCCATTAGGGAACGCCATTCAGGTTTTGGTGCCACCGGTGGGTGCATTCCATGCTCAAGTGTGGCAGCCGAAAATCGCTGGAGAGTTCTGAAACACAAATGCTCCTCTCCGAATGACTGCTCAATAACTTCTCCTTGAACAGTGACACGAAGAGAGCCGTGAATGGTGTCTGGTGGCTGAGACAAAATGGCAAGATGGGTTGGGCCGCCTCCTCGTCCGACAGTCCCACCTCGGCCGTGAAACATCGTCAACTTTACTCCATATTCTTTCGCCACCTTTACAAGTTCCTCTTGAGCCTTATATAACTGCCACGCTGCAGAAAGTCGTCCAGCATCTTTTCCCGAGTCTGAGTATCCAATCATGACTTCTTGTTTCCCATTGATCCTGTTGCGGTACCAATCTATGGAAAACAGTCGAGCAACGGAAGCAGGAGCGGCCTCGAGATCAGCGAGCTTTTCAAACAACGGAACAACTCGCAGAGGGTTTTTGACATGGCATTCCCGTTGCAAAAGTTCAACTGCAAGCACATCAGATGGGGCGGTCGCCATTGAAATTATGTAGGCACCAAAATTATCTGACGGGAGTTCGGCAATGACATAAAATGTGTTCAAAACATCAGCAATTTCTTCTGTCTTTGGAAGATCAGTCCCAAACAGCGGACGTTTGCCGCTAAGTTCAGATAAAAGCCATTCTTGCCGGCGCTCCTCTGGCCATTCTCGGTAGGACCCGATCTCCAGGTGCCTAGTAATAGCGTCTAGAACATCGGTGTGCCGATCTGACTCCTGACGGATATCAAGTCTCACAAGGGAGAGTCCAAATGTGGAAACTTGTCTTAGAAAATCAAGAAGGCTTCCGTCAGCAATTGGCCGATCACCGCAAGCACAAAGCGATCTATAACACAGCTCAAGAGGCTCCAGAAACTGAACGCAAAAGATAAGCTATCATTAGTTTTTTGTTGAAGATTAGGAAAAAAAAGTTTTGAATGTCATTGCATGAGGAATTAAGAACTACATTTCCCCAAGTCTACTAAATTCAATGCACAAAACGATTTACTAATTTATAGAAGATCCAGATGCATGCTGTGTGATATAAAGCAACTGCAGAACATGTAACAACCATAAAGCTACTTTCTTTTGTTGTTATGTTCAATAGTTGAAAGCTGAAAAATTTTAAGTTATAGAAATGAACTTTTAGTGGTTCAAAAATTGAGAATAGATTGGGGGAAAAACAAAGAATTTTACGATGAGCAGACCTCTTCAACGTTGGTGAAAGTTGACTCCTCGGGAATATCGGAGACTCCATTTGCTAGCAATTGACGAGCACGTTCACGTGTATGATATAGCTTGTCCCTCACGTCTCCAAGTATAACACGATAAGGCTCGTTTGGTGGAACTTGCTTCCAAAACTCTGCAAGAATAAACACAGGAAGATTGCAAAATGAATTAATAACATCAAACTTTCAACATTTGGTCAAGCCTACAAAAATAATTTAGGCCCCTAATTGTTTAGGCACATCTTCAGTATGAAGTTACCTATGTAATGTTTAGCGTTTCTTTTTGAGGACCTGTGAAGTTCATCCGCACGCATGCGAAGTTCATCATTGCAACGCCACATCGAGAGCTTCCAGAGACAACATAATAGAGAAAAATCGCGGTTTGTCAGCCATCAAACATTAAGAGGAAAAATCTTTAAGGACACAAACAAGAAAAAAATTTCTTACCTCGAACATGAGATCCTCTATTTGTGAGAAGTACAGGTTAGCAGCCATCATCCTGGCCAGTAAGCAGACATCTCTTGTAACTTCGGGAGTTACCCTTGGATTGCCTAGCCACCATATACAAAAAATCTTAGCTAATTCTCTTCTACTGAATTGTTAAGAAAATTAAGAATTATTCAAGAAAAATTCACTTAAATATAACTTGCAAAGAGGGACAATACCATCACGATCCCCACCCATCCAGGAAGAGAATTGAATAAGCGGGGCATTGTAAGGAACTCGCTCATTTATTCCAATGTTTTTCAAAGCAGTGTCAACACGCCGCAAGAATTTCGGCACTCCCTTCCATATGGTCTCATGGAAGTAACTCATTCCAGCTCTCATCTCATCTTGGGGAGTCGGAGGATTTCTCCTAATTTCATCCGTGCGAAATGCAGCTTGTATCTGAACAAACCAGACAATGTAGTTATCAGATATAAGCTATACATAACTATCAGGCAGAAACGAAACAAGCATAAACATTTTTCGTATCTTTTGGATTATGCTTTGAAACATTAGGTAGTATTAATATTAATATCTGGTGAACAAAAGTCAAACGAAGAAAGAATTTTGTAACTTGTTGTAACTTTGCAGACTGCTGGGTGATGCAATTATCAGCTGAATATGACTCAGTCATGGTCACAATTTTATTATGGCAAGAGGTTCAAACTGAGCCACAAATCAAAACGTAGATCTTGCATGTCAATGTATTATCTCTTTATCTAAACTCCTTAGAATGTATGAGAAAGTTCAGTCCAGTCTCCTTGAAGTGGGGCATGGTTGATTGATATTGACTAATACAATTAGTATATGTCACCATAAATCAGACAAAGTGGTACTGAAACCATTAATTGCATACCTCTCTTTGCAATGCCTCATCAAGTTCCTGCTTATCGTCAGGGGTGATATCCTTTGCATTTAACTGAGTCAAACAGTCACGGATTCTGGGAAAAATCAAACAGGAGATGTAAGCATTGCTCCTACTTAACCAAATCATTCTTGAATTTCATCATGAAACTAGTAAGCAATGAGGTAATTAGATAAAAGGTGCAAAACAAACCAACAAAAACTATGTTGATAACTTGATATAGCCGTAAAATTGTAAAACTAGTAGCATATATCACAAACCTTGCATGTTTCTGAAGCAAAGATCTACGAACAGACTGAGTAGGATGAGCTGTTAGTACTAAATCTACTGTTTGATTCTTCAAAGCATCAAAAACCTCTTGTGGGGTCTTGTTCAATTGTCCCACCAGCCTCTTTAGAGTCTCTTCAATGTCAGATTCGGTTGTGGCTGATGCCTCATCAGAAAAGTCACGCTTTTTTAACTTAATCCTGCGTCTGTATGCAATCTGAACTTCTTCGGCAAGGTTAGCTAAGTTAAGCATGTTGGAGAAAGATTTCGCAACCACAATAGAGTCCCCAGCATCTAAACTAGTGAGAACTCTCCCGAGCTCTTCCAGTTTCTGCGGGTCACGTTTCCCTTCATACTCTGCGGAAATCTCGTAACAGTCTTGAACCTAGTTTGACACAAAATATAAGTTTGGCATCACACTGTAAACATCCACTAGAACTTGTTTTCATCCCCATCTTCAACTAAGACCAATATTTTCAACCTTTTCTTCTGGCTTGGAAAAGGTGGAGTTACTACAACTAGTATATAATTCGAAAAAGAATTTTTCTTAATCAAGTGGAAACTCAGTCGAATAAGCACAATCCAGTAAGTAATATCATCTTACACATGCAGAATCGGTAAAAAACCACACAAGCAGATTAGTAAAAAATCTTATCCCCTTAACCAAGAAAGCCTTTCAGCATATCAAGGTAGCCTATGTTCTCATCAGAATCAGAAACAAACAGTATAGAAGCCATATCAGAGGAAATTCAAAGCATAAATAAACAAATAGCTATCAATGGATCAACATATACGGTTTTACTTTTTTTTTTAATGTTTTCATAAATCTTACTTCTCAAAGCCAAAACTCAAAAATTCCATGCCAATGTCCAAAACAACACAAGTGCATGAGAATTATCAAAGTATACAAAGAGCATTTGCAAATTACCAAGTCTTATTTCTCATTCACTATAGTCTATGCAAAAACACAACAAGATATATAAGAAAAATCTCCACAAATCCAAAGGGCATTCCCATAAACATCACACAGCACTCAATTAAACAAAGCAGCATCAAGAAAACAACAGTCTTTCCCAGTCAAACCTCATGAGAAACAAATAAAACAGTCATCAAAGTTCCAAGAAAATTCATCAAAAACACCAAAACTGTATACCGTTTCTCTGATTTCCTCCCCATGCAAGTCCTGGAGAATATCAAGAAAACGATCCAAAAGCAGAGCATCATACTCCACCAGCTTATCATCCTCAGAAACCTTCCCAGGCGCCAACAGCCTCAGCTGTGCATCAATCGATGCCATTTTCTCTATCTTCCTACTCATCTTCTTCTCTCTCCTCCTCTCACACTATATAGCCTCCCAAGTTCCGCAAAAAACTTACAGAAAAATCAGCCCTTTTCCTTTCCCTTCGCTGTCACCAGCTTCCCACCTCCAATTCAAGGCAGAAAAACAGAAGGGTAACACGGGATTTTTGAGGTTGCTTCAACTCAACCAAGTCACGGATTAAACAGGAAAAAGATGAACCCAGATGGGAAAAAGGAGAGAAACACAGAAGAAGATTGTAGGAATCACGAGAGAGCGAGAGAGAAAGAGATAGAGAGAGAGTGAAGAATTGGAAGCAGAGGTGGTGGTTCTTGCTTCTTAACTCTGCTTTTATAGAGAGATTTTCTCGAAAGCTCAGTTGAGTTAAAATCTTGAATTTAGATTTATTTTTTGGAGATTTTAACCTTTATGAAGTCAACAGTTGTATTCTGAACAGGAGTAGATTATTGGAGGGAACTAGGAATATGCCATCCTCTTCATAGCAGATTCAGAAACCCTTTGGGATTCTTTTTCCCAAGATTAAGGAGTAGTGGTACAGTTACTACAGTAGTACTTGTAATGTCTTCAAACTACAGTTTTTGGTTTTGGTGGGATTCTTGAGTTTGGTGCTAATTACAAATCTTTATATTTGTGATAAACTTTATGTTAATTTTGTTATATAAATGATTGTTATTGTTTTCAAATTCGGAATCCTGAATTTTTAAATAATCCAATTTTACAATGTTTTGACCACTCCTTTTATATATGATATTTTTAATTTACTTGATGAATTATGGGGGGTGAGAGTGAGGGTGGTGGATTATATTTTTTATTGCAAAGCGTATTTATGTTTTATTTTATTACGTAATGTGTACAAATTTTTTCTTTAAATAAAATATAGGGTGTCATCTTTATACGTGTGGCATGTGTATATTAAAGGAGTAGAAGATGAAATACGATTTGCAACAAAAAAATTCAATCCAAACACCTGTGAGTTTTTTTATTTATAAAAATTGTGATTACATAATTACGTACATCAATATCAATAAATTAAGGAAGTATAATAAACTAATTATACAATAAATTCTAAAAACTCGAACCATGATCTCAAACTTATTCATGGGATTAACCTCTAGGAGTCTCGTACTACCCAATTAATGAGGTAAATTAATATAACTAACCAAAAAATTATCTTCCTTTGCCAAATTAAGAATTAAATAACTAACAAAAAATTGTTGAATTAAATCAAATACTATTTGCTCTAATCACATCTCATGCTGTCTTCATTAAAAAAATTATCACATTCGATTACGTTCTAATTACATCCAAACAATGTCTAACATAGGTCGAAATTATTTCCTCAAAATCCAAATATATTTTTTGTTGGATATTTAAGAGTTTAATTAGTGTAATTGTTTTACAAAAATAAAAGAGGGAAAAAAAATAAAGAAATTGCACAAAAAATTAACAACAATATGGCAATTAGTTAAGATATATATATATATATATATGTCAGAGTTGACTTATAAACTTAAATTACATAATAAAAAGTCAGTCCTCACATGATGTGTGATGCAACAAATCATAATGTTTATTATTTACAGCCTTCATTTTATTTTTATATTCTTTATCCCTCTATTATTGAATTAATAATCAACTTTAGTTTGATTCTTCTAGTTATTCCTAATAATAGTTTATTTTCTTTTGTCAATATTAGTAAATTAAATATTTTGTATCGAGCTAGCTCAATAATATGGGTTAATTATTTTTTTATTAATAAAAAATAAATAAATTATATAAATATAATTTAATTAAATACTTTAATAAAAATATGACAAGTCGTGGTTTCTCGAATTAAAAAATAATTTTTTTTAAAAAAAAAACTGGCATGTCGTGGTATGATGATTTATAGTGATAACTTTATGCGCAATTTTCGTCACAAAGAATTATATAGTGATAAGATCAAAATTATCGTCACTTAATAGATATTTTCAGTGACAAACTTAAAATTACTATTTGATATTTTATCATAAATTTATACAAGCAGAGAAACAAATACCCATATATCTAACAAGATTCGTTAGTCTATTTATTTTCATAATTAAGATTCATTAATAATTAATTATTTATGGTGAAGCTAATTGCATCATTAGAAGTCAAGTGAATTGAAGTATATACATTTATGGAATGGAATCTACACCTGACGTGGGATGATTACACTCACCATGCTTCGATTAGTTGGTAAAGACAAACTTAATTGAGCTACTTTCACTACAAATATTGTCGACCACATACCTACCAAAAACATTTGTTTTAATTAATAATAATGTCACTAAAATATAGATGTCGTGACTAGAGTTTCTCTCACGTCTAATTGTTTGTGGGTTTGATTCACAACTCATCGTAGCCCAGTTATTAAAAACAAATGCAGTTTAGTATAAAAAAATTGATCATTTTCTATGTTATAAATTACGACGATTTAAAAATCATTGTAAATCAATACTATAATTACGATCAGATAAAAACATTCGCCATAGTTTAACTATGATCATTATATTGCTGCAGAACAATTAATAATTGTGGTTAATTAGTATCCATCATGATTTTTGCCTTTTAATTATAGTAATTCACATAGTGAAAAACGATATATTTCTTCGAATGGTATTTAAAGAAACAAAGTAGCAAAGTAAGGTCCTCTTTGATTCTTTTTTATAATGAAAGGTATCAATTATATTATTTGATATATTTAAATTTTAAGCACTAATTATATATATGTATTAATAGTTCATATCAAAATATATATTTTAATTAAGGACAAATAAATTCGAAATTATTGTTAAAATAGACAATCACCAACATTACGAATACAATTTTCATATAATTACATGTACTATATATATATATTTTAAATATTAAATAGCCTTCGACCTTAACAACTTTAATTAAATGATGAAATGGTAATTCAGCAAAGACAAACCCTTTAGTTTTCCTTCAAATTATGACCATATAATCACAAGTGGTCTCATCAATTATCCACTTCTTGGGGCCAAAAACTCAAAAAGTATTTCTTTTATATATATAGGCCAAAAAATAAAAAAGTATTTCTTTTATATATATATATATATATATTTCGATGTTTGCATGATATATATATATATCACATATAAAGATAATGTGAGATGATATTAGCCAGACAAGAAAGGGGGAAATATGTAAGAAGAAAAGCAAAAGTGGAATAGAAGTTGTCCTTAGAAGGTGATGAGAAGTCAATTTTGAGTGATGAGCTCTTGGAAACTCCCAACAACATACATCTTCACATGAAGAGGCAGCCAACAACTACTTTGAAGTTGAGAGTCTTTTGGCAGAATCCCAATACGGACAACAAAAGGATTTTGCATATGTAATGCAAATCCATGCAAACATGTGGTGCTCAAACCTTAACACCTCTTAAGCCAAGTATTTGTGATGTTTGGAGCAGGCTGTAGCGGAACTTTCCTGGAAATTCAGAGGTTGGCGATACCGTACGTACAACATTGAGTTCAACCATCAAATATATATAGTGGGTCCGTGCAAATCCATCAAATATCGCTTGACGATGCTGAAGCTAAACACACGAGCATTCTAACTTGTGGTGAGAAATTGTCATTATTGATGTAGTATGTAATTATTGCATGAGATATTGTTCACTCTGATTTTATATGAGCTTCATGGTAACTTTGACTTGAAAAGTGTTTTGTTAGGAAGACGAGACTTGGGACTTATAAGTCACCTGATTCCTTATTTACAATTGATGTGGGATGCATACCTACATTATTATTCCTAAATAAGGTATTTAAAAATAGGTATATAGTCTTGTTCCCACAGCGTGCACAAATAATATAATATTAATTCTTAGCAGAAGGAAAATTTGGGAAATTGCCCTCAACTTGTTTGATGTGTCTCAAGTCTTCTAAAGAGAGTTTTTGGCTTTGAGTAGGGTTTTTATTATTGATAATTAACTATTATACCCTCATAAATAAATATTTATTGTTACTACTATGTCCATCAACTGTCACTCACAAAAAATTGTAACATGTGATGTTAGGATTTGGTTGGACAAGCACTCATGTGGCTAAACTTTTTGTTCCATTTTTGGAAATTATGAGGTCTAGTAGCTTAAACATTGTCACGATACCAATATTATGAATTTAAATTCTTGTCAAAGCATTCAAACGAAATTAAACGTACGTTATAATTTACGTATATTGATTCTCAAATAATTATATCTAATTCTTGACAATCGTGAGCCAAAATAGATACTTATCATTGAAGCATTTGGTGAGGATAAATATATATTTTGAAATATTCGTGTTGATTTCCATATAGTTAGGCTCGAACTTTTGGTAGCTATAGGGACTTTGGTCATCACACAGGCACCGACGCAGTTCTTCAAAGTGTCCCCCTATTCTTTTCATATTTATTTTTAAAAAAAGAATTGAATTTTTTTCACTAAAATATTAGCTATAAAAGAAAAAAAATATATTCTTTTTGTTGTCAAATTTGAGCTTTATAACCTTTATGGAGATGGGCAAATCAATTTTCGTTTTTCTCCATTTTTCTAACTTGCAAGTACCCACTTTTGGAAGTGTACGATATTCTTTCCACGTTAGAGTAACAAACACAATTGTCCTCATGTTCTTGATTTCATTATGTCGACAAATATTCCATGAAAATAGTGTTTGATTTGCACAATTCTATACTTCTTCATTCATTTATGTGTTTAAATAAATATGGAGGTGGACTCTATTTTCTTGGATTTTCTCTTTTCCCTTCACTTCTTTTCATCAATTCTTGAATTTAAATGGAACCCAAGTAAATTTATAATGTTTTTAAATAATAGGTATAAACTCTTATAACTAAAGAGGTAATAATAAAAATAAGTTTCTCTATTTTTTTTCAAGAAAACTAATTAAATAATTATATCGATGCAGAAGACGTTAAATATCGTCAACGATTTTGTTGAAATATTGGCGATAAGGAGACTTTAATACTCCGCACATAAGATATTTTGAATTTGAGTTCGACATATACTTAGAGATTAATTTAAATTATTTAATTTCATACTAGTTTCTTTTTTCAAAAAAAAAAAAATCTTCTAGTGTCAAAGTTATTTCCTAATTTAAATAATTTGTGATATCATCATATTAAACCAATATTTATATAGTTGAGAAAAATAATCAAATAATTGTTTAGAGGAAAGGAAATGATTCCAAGGCTCTAGGGATAAAAAGAAAAAACCCAATAATAGCATATACCAAAAGATATGCTGAAATTGGTGTAATTAATCAACTCCTTTTCCATGATTTCCTAATAACTCTATTCCAAAACTAAAACAAAACAAAGCATAAGATCCTTTTCTTGCACATTACCTTTTGAAAATCCAATCCACAAAGCATATTCTCTCACATCAACCATCTATTAATGCTAAGATTAGGAAAGAGAAATTGCATAAAGGATCAATCTTTTTATATATAGAGGAATAAATATGGTTACAAAATGAGATATAGAGCCCAAAAATTAATCACTTTTTCTATTTTTTAATGCCCCTTGAGGGTTAGTGATGGCGCGGATTTCAAAAGAATAAAGAAGTACTTGTTTCTAATATTCAGAAAACTCGAATTTGAAATATTGTATTTTATTGGTAAAGAAATTTCATAATAGAGTTTGCAGTTATTTAGACAGATAAATCATAATTTAGGTAAAACAGGCCTGAAACGAATTAAATTTTAGATGTCTTAGAAACCCACGAAATTCAACCAAAGAAAACCCTATTATTCTAGCAGTAACATGGTAAAAATATCAGACACAAACGACAACTATAAAAAAAAATGAATATTAACTAACTAACTGAAAAATAAAAAAAATCTAAAGAAACATTTGGGCAATGGCCGAAATTATGAAATTTCTCGACAAATAGTGGTCACTCACTACAAAAGTGGTGAGGGTATGAGTTCTCCTTGAGAAGGTGATTGAAATGATAGGTAGATCTCTTCTTAACTCCTTTTCGATAAAAATTATGATCGCTTGAAATTTCACAATTAAACAATGCGAACTAAAATATTAATTAAAGAACAGAAATATGATTTTATATTATGACTAAGTACCATGATTAAAATTAATAAATTAAGATGAATACTAATTTATTATAATTGTACAATGATTATTACTTTTTATTTCCTCAAGCGAGGATAAAATATTCGTTGTAGCTAAAAGTTAAAAAAAATATTTTGATCATAATTAAATTTAAGACAAATATTGATTCACAATGATTTTATTTGGTCACGATAGTATCCATTCATAATGATTTTACTTTCATAGTTATTAAATAAAAACATAATTAATTTTTTTGCAGTGTTGTAATCACTTGTTAGGAGGTGAAATTATTTTTCACTCATCTTATATGAATCATTACATTCCATTATTAATAAATTATACAATTAATAGTATTTAGATCCCATTTAAAAATATAAAATTATATTTTTTCTTCAAAAATAGAATTACAATTACAATTACACCCCTTTAAAAAAAATTTATTTACACCTGACTCCCTTCTGTTAGGGTTTTAAAGAAAATGCTAAGACAGTAAAAAATTATATAAATTTTTAATTTGCCCCTTATTTAACATTCTCAATAAAATATTTTATACCACTACCAAAAAAATTGAGTTTTTGTTACTCTATAAATGACCACGATTTAAGAATCTTAGTAAATTAATACTGTTAACCACGATTAAATAAAATCAAAGTAAAAACTTAAAATTTTGCCACAATTAAGCAATGTTCGACATGATCTTTAACCGTAGTTAAAACATTTGTCATAGTTTGGCTATAGCTAATATTTTGACTATACTTGTAGGAACATGACCAATGACCGTAAAAAAATCGTGATTGATTTATAATTATCACAATATTTTATTTTAACTATAGTAATTAATTATAATAAAAAAATATATACAACAATATTGATCACGTCAAAGTCATAAAATAATAACCAAAATTCATTGCAGGAAAAAAAAAAAAAAAGTCAAAGAAAAAGGAAAAAACAATAGTGTAACAGAAGTAAGGGGTTGTAATGAACCCACGTGACCTCCAAGGAATTGTGTCGGCTGCCTTCCACAAATACGACACCAACTACTATTTATTGCGCTTCTCATAGACGTGACCTCAAGTTCAACTGTGCAGCTGTGCCTTTACTACAATCAACCATGAAATTCCGTATATAAAAGGGTTTTTCAAATTTGTGATAATTATAAATATTTTTTTATTATTTAAAAAATTATAAATTTATTAACAAATACTTTCTTATAATAATTTTTTCATAAGTAAGTATTTCTTAGAATATTTATAATTTTAGATAGTATTTATAATTTTTCAAATAATGAGAGAGTATTCGTAATTATTACAAAATTCAAGAGAACCCGTGTAATTTACCCATATATCAAATTAGGCCCGTTTACTTCGTGTATCTGATTAAATTAGTGATAGTAGGTATT
>NC_026159.1:10033860-10047770 GCF_000512975.1 Sesamum indicum | reverse complement strand
AGTGTTAAGCTTTCCAAATTATTAAAAAAAGTAGTGCACATATATTGAAGATAAGCGAGACTAGGGTGTCCCAATCTAAGATGCCAATGTATAATTTGTTCATAAACTAGAGTTTGAACGACTACTATGAAAAACCTTGAGCGTTTTTATTACTAAAGAAGTTGTCATTGAACTTTTAAAGTCTTTCGATTATTATCGCATTGACAATCATTCTCCTCGAGGTCGCATCTTAAAATTTATAGTGAGTATAGAATAAAAAAGTAATACGAAAATTAAAGGCAAGTTTCAGAATATGGAGAACATATTGAAGTTCTATGTTAATTAAAATTCTTATTATGCCTTTTCCAGCTGTAGCTGATAAAGTACCATGTGCAATTTTAAATTTTTTATCTGTGGAACATTGTGAACACGTATGAAAAGAGTATTAGTTTGCTTACCTATTCTTGTTCACTGTAGAACCCAGATTTTGATAATTCAAAATCGCATCATCACTATAAAGGCGTCACTTTTGGCTCAGAGGCACGTTGGTGAGCTTGGGGTGCGGAGTCTAAACCTGCGCAAGAAACATTTTTCTTCATCCATCGCGATGGCATTTACTCAAGAAGAGCTAGAAATGAGGTCAAAGGTATCGAGGTGCCCTACGTATGATGCGAGCGGGCGAGTATTTAAGGTATTGCTTTAGAAGGAACGTCATGACTATGTTTTGAACAGAGATGGTTCCAGAAGACTGGCACATAGGTACGACTTGCCAGGGGAAACGGTTAGTACGATATGGATCTATCGGGAGTGTATGACACTTGGACCGATTATGAAGTGGCCTCGCTTTCTTGTGCGGGTTGAGGATGCTGACGAGCATTATTGTGTTGAATGTAAAAGACTATATGCTTGTATAAATGCCTATGCATAGGATGTACTTATTAGGTTTTTGTTTCTAGTGTATTGAGGTTATGTTGTTGCGTCGTATGTGAAAATACAGTATTCCTTAATTACGGATGCTTATGATTGTTTGGAAGACTTCCAATTGTGGGGTTTGGATGACTACTCTTGTCATTTCTGTACCCCTGTTTCTAAATTTTCTTTAAGATATTTGGTACTTATTCTTCCACATTATGTGTAGAGTTTCTTTATTTGTTCTTTCCTGCCATTGATCCGATTCAGTGTCAAAAATAGATGAGTGAGGGGAAGATAGACACATTAATAACAAGTAGTTTAGATGATGAATATATATGAATCAATTTGTGGTTGTGAAAAGGCAATGTGTGTGATTGTAGATACTGGTTTGATTGACATTCCCGTTCTCACTGTAGGTGCAAAGATGATCAGATACCCAAATCCACAGGTTTTTCCTCCTCCCTTTCTTCCACTTACTACTCCTTGATTTCCTTGAATTGGATGTTTGATTTCACTTTAAAAAATGTGACTTTTTGTGGAGAAAATACCCCTTCTTCTCTGTAAATTGAGGATGAAGACTGTATTCATACATCTTTAATTTCTTTTATTAATTCCTCATTTTGATTTTATAAAAGGAATGTGGATGAAAACAAGAGGTTTGGATTAGTTATATTTAGGTAGAAATATGAAAATGTGATGGATTACATAGGCAATGTTTTTGGATTAGTCATGATAATGTGATGGCTTACATGAGGATTTTTTTTCTTTTTTCTTGTTTACTCTACACAAAATAGGCTTGACTTTCCTAATGGAGACATCCATGCCTAATCTGAGGATTATACCACTTGTTTCCTTTTTTGCTACGAACTTAACTTATGGAAACATGCTCTTCAGCCTTAGGATCAATTGTGCTAGGTATTTGGACAAACAAAGTGTAACCTTAAACTTTTAAATGTAAATTTAAAAATATTTTGGATATAAGGAAAATTTTCTTAAAAACATTCTAAAGCTATTACGTATTTCAAAACTCGTTTTGACATCCTGTTAATCAAATATGACATTGTTAAAATGGTTTCTTCAATAAAACTTAGGAACATGCATAGAGAACGTCATTGAACAAGTTACTTCAAGAAGATGCTCGATTTCTTTCTCAGCAATTCCACTTTGTTTTAGGGGTATTGCTACGTGTAGATTGATGGGGGACGCCTTTTCCTTTAAAAGATATACCAGGCACATATTAAAATATTTTGTTCCATTATTAGAGCTTAATATGTTGATTTTAACCATGTTGTAAGATTCTTTGACAATTCTCCACTTCAGTTTTTTCATTCATCAAATATTTGTGAAGGCCCCAAACATCACTGTGCATTAAATGATATAGGTTTGTAGCACGATATGATTTTGAGCATTCGAACATGAGACAACTTTCACATTCAGTGTTAAGCTTTCCAAATTATTAAAAAAAGTAGCGCACATATGTTGAAGATAAGCGAGACTAGGGTGTCCTAATCTAAGATGCCAATGTATAATTTGTTCATAAACCAGAGTTTGAACGACTACTATGAAAAACCTTGAGCGTTTTTATTACTAAAGAAGTTGTCATTGAAGTTTTAAAGTCATTCGATTATTATCGCATTGACAATCATTCTCCTCGAGGTCGCATCCTAACATTTATAGTGAGAATAGAAAAAAAAAGTAATACGAAAATTAAAAGCAAGTTTCAGAATATGGAGAACATATTGAAGTTCTATGTTCTCTAAAATTCCTATTATGGCTTTTCCAGCTGTAGCTGATAAACTACCATGTGCAATTTTAAATTTTTTATCTGTGGAACATTGTCAACACGTATGAAAAGAGTATTAGTTTGCTTACCTATTCTTGTTCACTGTAGAACCCCGATTTTGACAATTCAAAATCGCATCATCTCTATAAAGGCGTCACTTTTGGCTCAGATGCACGTGGTGAGCTTGGGGTGCGGAGTCTAAACCTGCGCAAGAAACATTTTTCTTCATCCATCGCGATGGCATTTACTCAAGAAGAGCTAGAAATGAGGTCAAAGGTATCGAGGTCCCAACGTGTGATGTGAGTGGTCGAGTATTTAAGGTATTGCTTTAGGAGAAACGTCATGACTACGTTTTGAAAGGAAATGGTTACAGAAGACAGGCACATAGGAACGACTTGCCAGGGGAAACGGTTAGTACGATATGGATCTATCGGGAGTGTATGACACTTGGACCGATTATGAAGTGGCCTCGCTTTCTTGTGCGGGTTGAGGATGCTGACGAGCATTATTGTGTTGAATGTAAAAGTCTATATGCTTGTATAAATGCCTATGCATAGGCTGTACTTATTGGGTTTTTGTTTCTAGTGTATTGAGGTTATGTTGTTGCTTCGTATGTGAAAATACAGTATTCCTTAATTACGGATGCTTATGATTGTTTGGAAGACTTCCAATTGTGGGGTTTGGATGACTACTCTTGTCATTTCTGTACCCCTGTTTCTAAATTTTCTTTAAGATATTTGGTATTTATTCTTCCACATTATGTGTAGAGTTTCTTTATTTGTTCTTCCCTGCCATTGATCCGATTCAGTGTCAAAAATAGATGAGTGAGGGGAAGATAGACACATTAATAACAAGTAGTTTAGATGATGAATATATATGAATCAATTTGTGGTTGTGGAAAGGCAATGTGTGTGATTGTAGATACTGGTTTGATTGACATTCCCGTTCTCACTGTAGGTGCAAAGATGATCAGATACCCAAATCCACAGGTTTTTCCTCCTCCCTTTCTTCCACTTACTACTTCTTGATTTCCTTGAATTGGATGTTTGATTTCACTTTAAAAGATGTGACTTTTTGTGGAGAAAATACCCCTTCTTCTCTGTAAATTGAGGATGAAGACTGTATTCATACATCTTTAATTTCTTTTATTAATTCCTCATTTTGATTTTATAAAAGGAATGTGGATGAAAACAAGAGGTTTGGATTAGTTATATTTAGGTAGAAATATGAAAATGTGATGGATTTCATAGGCAATTTTTTTGGATTAGTCATAATAATGTGATGGCTTACATGAGGATTTTTCTTCTTTTTTCTTGTTTACTCTACACAAAATAGGCTTGACTTTCCTACTGGAGACATCCATCCCTAATTTAAGGATTATACCACTTGTTTCCTTTTCTGCTATGAACATAACTTATGGAAACATGCTCTTCAGCCTCAGGCTCAATTGTGCTAGGTATTTGGACAAACACAGTGTAACCTTAAACTTTTAAACGTAAATTTAAAAATATTTTGGATGTAAGGAAAATTTTCTTAAAAACATTCTAAAGCTATTACGTATTTCAAGACTCGTTTTGACATCCTGTTAATCAAATATGACATTGTTAAAATGGTTTCTTCAATAAAACTTAGGAACATGCATAGAGAACGTCATTGAACAAGTTACTTCAAAAAGATGCTCGATTTCCTTCTCAGCAATTCCATTTTGTTTTAGGGGTATTGCTACGTGTAGATTGATGGTGGACACCTTTTCCTTTAAAAGACATACTAGGCACATATTAAAATATTTTGTTCCATTATTACAGCTTAATATGTTGATTTTAACCATGTTGTAAGATTCTTTGACAATTCTCTACTTCAGTTTCTTCATTCATCAAATATACCTACCACAACCTTATAAGATCATCCATGAAAGTCACAAACCATTTTTTTTCCTGTGATATTGTTAATTTGTGAAGACCCCAAACATCACTGTGCATTAGATGACATATGTTTGTAGCACGATATGATTTTGAGCATTAGTAGCACGACTAGTTTATGACATGGGATAACTTTCACATTCAGTGATAAGCTTCCCAAATTCTTATACATAGTAATATAGAAATAGTAAGTCCAAATCTACAGAAGATGTGACATATGATCTCTACAGAAAAGGATTTTGTGGAAATTACTACAATTGGACATCTCATGATGGAATATTAAAGTATTATAGAAATATTTAGATATATTAAAAGATTGGTTGAATATAGAGAAATATTATACAATATTCTATTATGAATTTATGATATTTACAATATATATTGGTCATATGTACTATAATTTACTATAGAATATGATGATAATGAAGAGGGTTGAGTTGCTCTTTTTATCAACCTAAATATTTGAGATTTGAGGTAAGTATAGCGAATTGAATTTATATATATGTGTGGATATAATATATTGGTTGTTCATATTTTTGATCGGTGATGTTGACTATTTGAATGGTTGTTTATAAAATATTAAATGAAATTGAATGATGAGTTAATGATGTGATGTTGAATTGAAATAAAAAGATGGCTTACCTATTTGGGAGTTTAATGCAATGGCTTATGATGATTAATGATGAGTCGTGTGCTGTCATTAATCAATGGAGATAATATGAGATATCTTACGAGTTGTGTGTTATGCGATATGATTGATGATGGATTGAGATGATGATGATGATGGCTGGCAAAGACCATTAGATGATGCATTCCAGCTTGGGTAAGCAGGGCTCTAAGGAAATAAACTATAACGTCGGATATCATGTCTTGGACTGATATATGATTGTGGGTATGTGTTATTTTTTTACATTTGTTGTTATTATATGATGAATATTGATTGGTTGGTATAATTGTATTATACTTTATTTTCTAGATATATATATTGATTGATAGCTATATGTATACTGTATATATATTACTTTCTTTTTAACACAAAATAAATATATCTTTAAATATAAAAAATATTATTTATTTATTAAAGAAAAAATTAAAATTAAAGTTAAAATTTAATAATTTCAACCACAATAATAGTATTTTTTTTATTTCTTTTAATACACAAAATAATATTTACTAGTAAATTTTATTAACCTATACTAATTTTCTTATTTAGGCTTATACAAAATTAATTTTAAGTTAACCCTAAAATTTTTCTTCTAATTTTTTAATAACATAATTTTTTATTTCTCTCTCTCTCTCTCTTCCCCCTTCTCCCTCTCCATTTTTCACCTCTTATTTTCTTCCACACTCTTTTCTTTTCTTCCTTCCCCTTTCTACACACTGCCTGCCCTCCTCCTCCCGCCGCCGCCTCATCCCGCCGACGTCCTCCTCCTTCCGCCGCCGTCGTATCCCGCTGCCTCTTCTCGTTTTCTTTTAATTTCTCTTCTTCTCTTTTTATTTTCTCTCTGCCGTTGTGTCCAATCGCCACCGTCGTTCTCGGCCTCCTTCATCTTTTCTTTTTCTTTTTTTTTGCTTCTCCTCTTTTTCTCTTCTCTTTTTCTTTTTGCCGTCTCATCGCCGCTGTCGTCAATCCCCAGGTATTTATTTTATTGATTATACAGTTTTTATTCTTTTTTTTTGTTTACATATTTTAACATACTATAAATTTTATTCTTTTTCTCTTCCCTTCTCTCCACTGCCGTCTTGCCCGCCGTCGGTCGTCTCGTCGTCGTATTTAGGGTTTTTGTCTGCCTCATCATCTCTGTTGTTCCTACCAAGTAAGCTCTGGTGTTCTTGCCCAACAGTGCAGAATTCTTTTCTTAATCATTGTTATCTATTTGTTTTGTTTGTATTAGTTGTTTTTTTGGGAAAAGGAGGATGCTTTAAGGAGCTTTTGTCTGATGGTATATCCCTAACTTTATTTGAAAAAGACTATTTTGCCTATGAAAGGAGAATGTTGCATCTAACAAATGAAGAGCTTCAACGAAATAGCTAGTAGGAATGTTATAGGGAGCATGAAAGGAGAACAGTTACACCTGCTGCTAGGGAATCCGTAAGATGAAGGTTGCTCGAAGAAAAAGAAAGAACGATAGCAGACGACCATAGGGGAAGAACAAGTTGCAGCCAAGCATGAGAACATCAGACACAGTATCTAGTAAGATCAGGACAAAGAGGGAACCATCAATATCGAGGGCAAAAGTAGAAAATGTGGGGAAGTAGATAGAAAAATTGAAGTAACAGATAGATGAACTGAAGAAGAGAGGCGAGCTGGTGAAGCAAAACAAGAACTCACCTTTTGCCAACAAATTCTAACCGAACTCGTGGATCCAAATTTTCGACTATCCGGTCTTCCCAAATATGATGGGTTAAAGGATCCACAAGAGCACATTTTTCCCTTTGAATTGATAATGAACTTGTATGGACAAACTGATTCGATTAATGCAAAATTGTTTGAGAGAACTTTGACAGGAAATGCGCAAGAATTAGCCGAGTGGAACCATCGAATCATATGGATAGTTGGTGCAGAAGTTCACGTTTCACTTTGCCAGTAAAAGGAGGGCGAAGAGGTCAGCGACCTACCTCTTCATGGTCCGATAGAAAAGTGACGAGTCCCTCAAAAGTTTCATAGGGAGGTTTAACAATGAGACCCTTGAGGTACAAGATCTAAGGATTGATATAATGACGAGCATATTGATACATGGGTTGAAGAAGCGACCGTTTCCATCGGCATTAGCACGGGATCCTCCTGAAAATGTAGAACAATTAATGCAGTTCGCTCAAAAATACATCGACGAGAAAGATATGAACACAATCAAGGACAAGGAATAGAGTGGAGGTCGAGATAGGCAAAAGCGACCTGATGAGAAAAAAGTCTATCCAACCGAAATACCACAGGTATACACTGTTGGTTACTTCTAGAGCAGAAGCCATGATGATGGTTGAAGGGGACAACCTGCTGTAATGGCCCAGAAAACTAGAGGAACGCTTGGGAAGAGGGATTCCAAGAAGTATTGTAAGTTTTACAGGGATAAAGGGTATGACACGGAGGATTGTTATCAATTGAAGGATGAGATGGAATGATTGTTCTGGCAGGAATACTTCAAGGACATCATACTGAAAGCAGGAGGTAGAGATAAAAAATCCCCTAGCAAAGCAAGAAACATATTGCATAGTAGGTCGCCAAGCAGAGGAAAGCTCGAGAAGGAAGGAACAAAGGAAGGATGATGCGATAATGATCCTGTGAAAGGAGTTATTTGGTGAAGATGGCAGCTCAAGAATATAGGTATGTCTATATTACTATTATTTTTACCGAGAGTATTAGCTTTTGCAAGAATCAATATTTTTGCTAGCGTTAAAATTTAGGGATCATATGTGCACTTCTGTAATATCTTGAGAAAGTGGCTATATTCTGTGTAAGAAAGCTCGCGTAAAATAAAAAGCACTTTTTGAAATAATTTACATCGCAATAAAATATTACCGACCTGGGAAAGGTCGCTATTTTAAGGACTATTCGATCTATGAAAGATGGTGTCTGAAAAAGACCATGTCTGAGAAAGACCAAGCGACCTGAGAAAGGTGAGTCTGAAAAAGACCGGTGTCTGAGAAAGACCACGCGACCTAAAAAAGGTGAAGATCGTCTGGAAAAGACTACGACCTAAAAATGGGGATCAAATCTGTTTGAAAAAGACCACGTGACTTGAGAAAGGTCTAAACTGCATCTGAAAAAGACCACGCGACTTGACAAAGGTGAAGATTGTCTGAAAAAGACAATGTGACCTGAAAAAGGTGAAGATTGTGCGTCTGAAAAAGACCACACGGCCTGAAAAAGGCGATCAATTCTGTGTCTAAGAAAGACCATGCTATTTGAAAAACCTTGTGTGATCTGAAAAAGATCAGTTTCCAAAAAGACCAAGCGACCTTGGAAAGATTGCTATCCGAAGAACACATGATCTGGTGATTTGAAAAAGATCTTGCTATCTGAAAAGATGGACTTGAAAGCGACCCAATTATTTCGATATAAAGTGGATCGCGTTTAAGAGAACATTATTGATTCTATTTATTCCATGGAATTCTTCAAAGTTATCATTAATATGCAGAATGATTACAAGTCTTCTAGAAACTAAGGGGAGATCGCTATTACAAAAACATGAAATGGGAAGATAATGGATGCAATCTTCATGAAAGTCATAATTACAAATTATGAAGTTCCTAAAGCCTGTTTATCTGTCTCGTCCTCGACCATCTTCTCGATCTCATCCACCAAGACTTTGAATTCATCTTCATACTTTAGTGGTGATCCTTCAGGGAAGGTTGCCAGGTTTCCATCCAGAGCGGAGTCAAGCCAGTTGATATCAAAACCTTCCACAAAGCCCTTCAATTTTTTGATTTGAGAGGTACAACGATCGAAGCCCTGCATCAGGTAGTCGGAAGATTTGATCTCTACATTGACCTAGAATGCAAGGACTTGAGGAAATCTCTGGCACCCTGTATTAGAGTATCCGATAGAAGCTGCTTGTGATCATCGGATGCCAGATATCGATTGCGACCTTGATCGCGAGCAACTTCCAACCGCTGCTTCTGATCCTCAAAAGCAAGGTAATCTTCTCGGCCAGCTATCCGACCTGTAGAGAAGGCTTCAACCTTGGCCAATTCTTTGGCAGCAGTGATGGCAGACTGAAACTTTAGAGCTTGTGCTCGCAATTGCGCCTAGAATTCAGTCGTCTCTCTTTCACAGATCGTTAGCTTCGCCTTCTCTTCTTCGAGTAATTTAACAGCGACCAGCTTCTCATGTTGCCAATAGGTGCACTTCAATAAAAGGTGATGGCTAAAAGCAGAAACCTACATACATCAGCAGAACATAATTAATAGATCGGTGAAAGATAATATGCGACCTATATTGCTAAAGAGTATTACCTGAGAGAGGGAATGAGCAAGGTTTTTCTTGACCTGAATATGCGAGAGAAAGAAGCCAAAAGAGCTTGGTCGCAAGGCAGAACGGTGGACTTGTATAACTCCCATGAATCTTGGCCGATATGAGACTTTAACACGGAGCTCTGACCAGAAATAACCCAATTAGGTATCAATCTCTCACCTTCCGTCTCTGCAGGTTTGTAGGAGGGGGATCCCAATTCTACTTGGGCCTCCTTCCACCAGGTTATAAGCTTATTGACCACTTTCAAGTTGTCCTCCTCCTCAGCCCGTGAAATAGCAGTCTTGGCCTTCTTACGAGAGGATGAGGGGCTAGATTACGAGCTCCTATTTTTCCTCTTGCGCCCTTCAGCGACCTCCTTGCCGTTGGACCTTCTTCTGAGTGGCTCAGGGTCGAACTCTTTGATAGACTCTTCGACCAACGGAGATGGGTTTTTGGTCGCAGGGTCAGTATCTTCACTGGCGATCTCGATAGGACTGATGGATCGATATTGGAGCTCGTTCTCAGGGGCAACAGAAGTACGATCAACCTGAGACCTCGGGATATCTCTGGTACGAGAAGGGGGACATGATGAATCAGTTTCTTGAGTGATGATGGGTCGCTTGGCCTTCATCGCATGAAGTCTTTTTGAGATCCGAGCTTCCATTATAATAGAGTCTGCAAGAAAGGATTGGTTATATGAAAGCGATTTAAAGGGAATGAAGGAAAAAGAATAAGTTACCTAGATAACCCTGGACTTAGATGGATGCGGGACTGAGACCAGCTAACTTCAAGGTATTCTCCGTCAAGAGTTTGATTAGCCTTGTATTGATATTGGGTGAGATTACCAATTAAGTCATCTTCTAGTCCTACACTACGAGTCTTGGGCTCGGGTTTTGTGGTGCGCCATTCACAAGGAAAAGGCCAAACCTGATTAGGTGGGGGTCGAATAAAGAAAAATTTGTCTTTTCAGGGACCAACATTTGATTTTAAAATAGAAATGGAGGAACAATGAGGTTTAGCAGTGAGATAGAAAAAGCCTTGGTCACCTGACCTCTTCGAGGTCGTGAACTTATAAAGAGACCTAAAGTTGTCAAAATCCGGTTCAAGCTCTAGATGCCTCATGATTATGATAAAAGCAAGTATATGACGAATTGAGTTCGGGGCTAATTGCATTGGGCATATTTCCAACCTAGATAGTATGAGAGCAACAGGTCGCAGAACTATGAAACGCAAGCCTGCATCTAAATGAACTACAGAGATTGGACAGCTACCAGGAGGAAGCTGGTTCATCCGATCAGAAGAAGAAGGAAGAATGATTTCAAAACTTTGGGGGATGTGGTATATCTTTCTAATCGTCGTGACAGTCATCTGCAAGGTACTTTCAATGCTAAGCCAGGTTTCGTTGACCAACAATGTTTCATACTGTTCGAGGATCAAAGCAGGGGTTACAACCTCTAAGTCATCTACAACTGTCCTAGATGGGCCAATATGATCCTTACGAGCTAAAGGCATATGAGAGGTCACAGATGAACTACCAGATGAACTACTAAAAGATGTGCTAAACTCTGAAGAACTAGAACTCGAAGGCATGATTAAACAGAAAAGGGAGGCCGTAGAGAAATACCTGGAAGTGGAGGAACCTAGAGAGAGCAGATCTAGTCAAGAGAAAGTAGCTCGCATTTAGAGGGAAGTAGATCACAAATGAGTGGCACGACTGATGTCAAATTCTCCCATATTTATAGGGGTCAGACCATGGAGATGCATGCCAAAATCAAGGGCTGTATGCTAAAGAAGATAGGATGATCTAAAGGTTGAGATCAAATGACTCTTCGACTTTTCTTACCGTGCTCCGCACACTAAGAAGAAATGGGGGAGTAATGATGGGTATAACGCTAATTTTGTCTAAAAAAGACTATTTTGTCCCTGAAAGGCCTCAAAATTACAATCTTACCCAGAAGACTGGTGACTTCCTAATTGGGTCGGATCCAGTGACCCGATCCTGACAACCCAGGACACATGAAAGACATCTACTGGACCAACAGAACCCCCAGTTTTATACTATAAATACTCCAAGTTTAGTGCATTTATGGTATGCCTTTCCTACTAGTCTTTACTTTAGATCACTCAGACTCGCTAGCTCGTCAGCGACCTGCTTCCACGACCTTGATACCAAGCATTGACCTAAGCATCGGAGGGACTTCGTTGGGGGCCATCCCAACAAGCCTAATGATCTGCTTCTCTTTTCTCAAGACCCGTACATCAGACTGGGAGAGGTAGCGACCTCGAACCGCTTAGAGGACTAGTTCACCCGACAAAGGAGTTCACACATATTTCGACCGAGATCACTATCTATATATGTTTTCTTTCCTTCTGATATTAACTTTTTGTGAGTCTACAACTCATGCTAGAATTAGGGTTAATTATATTTTGCCATTTTGAACAATGACTGTTTTCTTTGGCATCTAAACTTTTTTTATATCAACTTACCATCTCAACTTTAAAAGTTGTGCATTTTGCCATTTTAACTATTTTCCAATCAAGTTTTTTCTCGAAAAAACATTACATGCAGTATACATGTACTATTTAAAGGTTATGTGATGTGATATTTTTCACACATGCACAACATGTGATGTTTTTTCTGCAGAAAAATAACAAACAAACAGTCATATATGCGAAGTGCAATTTTCGTAAAGTTGAGATGGTAAGTTGACACATAAAAAGTTTTCGATGGTAATGTGAAAAATGGGTATAATTCGAATGACAAAATATAATTTACCCCTAGAATTAATCTATTTTGAATTGTATGGGTGATTTGACCATGTAATCCAATTGATTATATTGTGAGAATAAAATAAATAAATGCAATTCAGTATTCCATTTGTTAAACAATGTATTGTTAGTGCCTGCAAATAAAATGTGTGGATATGTAGTTTTTACATGAATAGTTGCTTACAAGAATGGTGATATGTAAAAATGAGGGAGTGATGAAAACTGAACATAATTATTATGAGAATTCTTGATGACCTGAATGGATCTGTGTGGTAAAATAAAATAAAAAGAGTTGTGATGCAAAATGAAAGAGCTGTAATACCAATTAATATTTATGAGCCTATGTGGCTTGTAAGGGAATTCACTTAAACATTAACTGATGAATAGTGAGGTTTATTTGGTGGAGAAGGACACTATATCCCTCTTGTGAGCAGACTAAGGAAAGAGGAGTTTAATTTATTGTTTTGTTATGAGTTGATTGGGTTATGAAATAAAATTAATCATATTGGAATTAAATTGCTTATATTCTAGATATGTTGCTCCTGTTGTCTCGTATGAACTATTTTTGATTTACATGTATAAGCAGTGCAGATTATTAACTTATTGAATTGCAGTCTCATTCATGTTAATTTAGATTCCAGCTCTGTGTTCCAGTCAGATCGGGTCAGTATGCAATTATCTCCTCACTCGTCAATAAAAATAATAATTTCATTTTGGTGGCGTTTGATGTATATTTATACACATATATATCTATATAATCTTGTGCATTAGATGATAAATATAGTTGTGTTGATGATGAGATTGCGTGTATATATAGTCAACAATGACTGACTGATGTGCATCTTTATATATATATTGCAAAATTTCACTTTTGGTCCCACTAAATAGGGTCATTCTCACTTTTGGTCCCGCGCTTTAGGTGCTCAACACTTATAGTCCCAAAACCCTAATTTTTTAACACTTTTAGTCCCACACCGTTAAAAACTGACGGAAACGGCACGTGACACGCACGTGCCGTTAGTCAGCTGGTATGGTCCATGTTGGTCAACGGCAAAATATCACTTTTGGTCCCACTAGATAGCGTTATTCTCACTTTTGGTCCCACGCTTTACGTGTTCAACACTTGTAGTCCCAAAATCCTAGGGCCCGTTTGGTTGTGTTTTCATTTTCATTTTCAATTTCCAACATTTGGAAATAGGTAGAAATGCTTTATTGGTTTTTGTGCGAAAACTGATAATATATTTGGATTAGTTGTTTCTAAATATAGGTATATAGGTGTGATAAATGTTGAGTATATGTATATGTATTTTTGATGTGACAGAAATTGGTTATAAGGGTTGACCAAATTGATTCAACATTTGTGTCTTTTTCTATTCATATTTATGTATAGATATATACATATATATTGTGAATGCCAAATAAAAATGTGAAGAATATACTTTATTCAATACTTTATTTAAATAAGTTAGGTCTAAATTAAATAAATAATTTAATATGACCAAGACATCAACAATATAATTCTATTTATATTTTCAATTTCAATTAAAATATTTTTTTTGATTTTATATATATCAATAAAATAGTATTTTATATTAAG
>NC_026159.1:10027950-10033242 GCF_000512975.1 Sesamum indicum | reverse complement strand
TGTGTCTATTAGATCATATCAGACGGTATGATTTAAAATCACATGGCCTGATTCAACGATACACCGTCTTGAATGATTACTCTTATATTTCGATATCAGATGGTTTGGGTGTGTTTTTAGCATCTTGTTTAGTTTTTTTTCTTGGGTTTGAGTGTGTTTTCAGGGGACAATGATTTGTTTATTTCTTGTTGTTGTTGTTTGGTTTTATAAAAGAGTTGTAATGTTGTATGGAAGACCATTATCGATTAGCAAAATTTCTGAAAAATTTTGTATGTAATGTTGTAAAATTCCTCTCCTTCCCACCTTTATTCTTCTGCAATTTCTGGAACAAAATCGAGCTCGAGCTCGAAAATAATGTATCGAGCTCGAGCTCGAGCTCAACCTCGGTGAGCTCGTCGAGCTCGAGCTCAAACAAAGAACCCTCTCACACTCAGTTTCTTTTTCCTTCCCAACCTCATTCATGGCGGCTCTTAGGCCTCTCTGTCTCTCTGCATTTTACCATACCAATGATATTTGACTGAGAAGTTGCAGGATTTGGTCTAGAGGATGACTCAATGAACACAGCTCAAACAAAGAACCCTCTAACACTCAGTTTCTTTTTCCTTCCCAGCCTTATTCATGGCGGCTCTTAGGCCTCTTTGTCTCTCTGCATTTGCATTCTTCTCACTCTCACTCACTCTGCTTCAGATGTTGAGTTGCTTTTGATGAAGATTAAGCTTTCACTGCAAGGAACCGCTGAGAACTTGCAGTTGTTGTGCTGGAATGTCTCAGTCCCACTCTCCATTAGGATTTTGGGACTACAAGTGTTGAACATGTAAAGCGTGGAACCAAAAGTGAGAATAACGCTATCTAGTGGGACCAAAAGTGATATTTTGCCGTTGACCAACATTGACCATACCAGCTGACTAACGGCACGTGCGTGTCACGTGCCGTTTCCGTCAGTTTTTAACGGTGTGGGACTAAAAGTGTTAAAAAATTAGGGTTTTGGGACTATCAGTGTTGAGCACCTAAAGCGCGGGACCAAAAGTGAGAATGGCCCTATTTAGTGGGACCAAAAGTGAAATTTTGCCTATATATATATATATATATATAAATAGAATTTTTTTGATAAAAGTTTTCTAGTATCGCTGTTCTGATTCGAATATCAGGGGATTTTAGTCGAAAACCAAACAAGTTCTCCAACGCTTGTTTATGTTGTAGGTTCTCTTCAAGCAAGATGTTGACTTTTAGGCCTTGAACATTCTTCAAATACACATCAATATATATTTTATGCATAATTTTACTTTTTTCTCCCAAAAAAATTGGACAATGTTCTTTACACTTTTTCATTTTTGCAAAAATGAATGCTACAATAAATCAAATCAAGAAAATAAGTGCCAAGATATATATTAATAAATATGATATATATCGTTCCATTTTATAGAAAAAATTCTATAAAAACCTCTTAAAATGATTTTTATATATATTTAAAATCCACCAAATAATCTACTTAAAAGTAGATTCTACCAACTTTTATCGTCAAACATTGTTAAGATTTAATTTTATTAAAAAAGTTTTTTTTTTCATTTAAAAAAGGACTAATTTGATAATTTTACAAACTTAAGAGACTAAAATTATAAAATTAAATTTAAATGAATCATTTTACCCTCTAAATTTAACTGAAAAATGGTCAGAGAGACCAAATTAAGACAAAAATTAAAATTTAGGGATGCTAAAATTAAGCAATGAACTTAAGAGATTAAAATAATTTTAAATAAAAACTTAAGGAACCAAATATAACATTTACCATTTACCTTTTTCTACCCCAAAAAATTGGACAATGTGCTTTAAACGTTTTTAGTTTTCGAAAATGAAGGTTACAATAAATCAAGTCAAGAAAATAAGTGCAATGACAATTTAATAAATATGATGTTATCTATTACGGTAAAAACTTAAGTTTTGCTCATGGTGGTTCAATATTTCTCATCATTTTAGCTATTGTTAAGGAAAAAATGGAATTTTAATTCTGCAAGGGGTGGCAGGTCTTGCACAAACTGGTTTTTACAATTTAATCTAGTAACTTCAAAAAAATTTAAGATTTGAGGATGGATATTTTGGGTAATTAAGTTAGAAAATTACATGTAACTGACACATAACCTAATAAAATTGGGGATTTAGGCGAGATTGGCTAGAGTGATTCCAAAAGATTTTAATTTTTATTTAATTATAGGATCAAAATTGCCATCCCTTATATTTGCAGGACTACAATTGCATCTTCCCCATACGTCACTCCTAGGAAAAAATGGAATTTTAGTCTCGTAATTATAGGGGTGGTAATTTTCGTTCTGATAATTTAAAATTTTGTAGTTTTAGGATGGCTCCGACCAATTTCACCCAAAAAAAATCATATTTGATTTGAATATGATCTAATTAAATTAGGGATTCCAACGAAATTAATCAGAGTTGTCCCAAAATTCCATTTTTTTTTTTAATTTATAGGACCAAATTGTGAAATTTGATTTTAACAGGACCAAAATTGTCTTCTTCTTATAGTTACAAGATTAAAATTGTATTTTCTCCAATTATTAATGTATTAACATCGCCTGCAGAAATAATAGTTAATAGTCATTGTGAATTCATGGTCAAATTATTAAACATAATAATTTATCACTTTTTTTTTGTTGTAATTTCAGACGGTAACAATTAATCATGACACAATAAAGTTATATTTGGGTTAGTGATGTGACCAATTTACAAATGAAGCCCACAAGATGGAAATGTTCTATACCAACCTTAAAATTTTCAAGTATGCTTTATTCTATTTCTGATAAATTAATGATGTGGTCTTCATACTTACCACTCATATATTTGTACAAGAGCAAGAGGAGGATTTTGATTTCCAAGCCAAAAACCATCTTGCCTGATGGACCAAAAACATATGTTACCATCTTCTTTTTCATCATAACTTTCACAATCAACAGCAAGGTTTTTGTTGAAAACATCACAGATTTTATTCTTCGACTCCCACATAAATCGACAATAGTATAGGGTCGTCAGCCCAATGTTCATATGAAAATGCCAGTTAAAATCGTCCTTCAGACGAAGGGTGTGGTTGCCAAGATCGTCATCTTTGGAGGCACAGTGAACGAACAACGGAGAGGCGTTGAACGGCAGGTTATTGACAATGTGCACCTCGTAGCCCTGACCGGGGAAGACATTCTGCCGGACACTGTTGACAGTGTGAATACAATTACATGGATCACTGAGGTTCATTGACAACAAAAATAAGGACAAGAGATGTTTTTTTGTGATAGAATTCATGTTTCAAAAGGCTTTGGTGATGATTCAAATGATTTTACCTTCATTTATTTATAAACAATCCTTCTAATATTCATTTATGAGAAAATTTATAGGGATTACTTTTGTTAACTAGATTTAAAAATTATATATATATATATAATATTGTATCTTCTTCTAGTTTACAATTTTGCTCTATATTATCTAGTAAATGACTCTAATTAGAATTAATTGTCTTTAATATATATCATGATAATAAGATTATCTATTGCTTTAGTTAAATTCCTAAAAAAAAAGAGTGGATATTGGTTTATTTTGCACTAGTTATTCACAGTATATGTCTACATCAACGACCTATTTTGTTGGACAAATTATTTTCAAAGGCCAAATACCTTTTGTGCCCTCCTTACTTACATTAACAAATCAAATATTGGCCCTAAACTTCTTTCTTCACCAGGTCTCACGAGGCGCCTTCCGCAATGCGGGGAAAGGGGCACCGTGTGGCTAGCAGTCCGCCGACTACTCCCGCCAATAGCAACACACCACCGAAAACCCGACGGGCACTAGCACAGCACACCGACAGGAATAGCAACAGCAATAGCAACAGCAAGCAACAGCAGCAAGCAACAGTAAGCAAGGTGCAGTACGAAAGCAGTAAATTGAGCACGCGGTTCAGAAAGTAGATTTCATTGCATTGAACGATTGCATATACATTGTACAACGATGCTAGCGCAAGGGGATCGCCTTGAGGGGGACACTAGCACGTAGACTACACCAAGCTTCGAGAACTCATTCCCCCCTATAATAGGCTTAAAAAAGTTTTTCCTATTGACAGCAGTAAACATTGAAAAAGCTGAACATCGCACCTCAGGAGGCCTAACGTCCCCCTGAGCAAACAAAAGTATTTACAACGTACATCAAGTACAAGACAAAAGACCAACGCCTAAAACTCTAAGACTGCGGAAGCCTAGCGTCTGGGCGAAGGTTGTTGGTCGACCGAGTAGAGCGGTTGGGTGGCCGAGATGTGCCGAATGTGCGTCAAGGGTGCCGAGTGCGCGGGCGGCCCTTGACATTCTCCCCCACCTGAGATGGCGACGTCCTCGGCGCATGAGAAGCATGATACGCTTCGACAAGAGGTAGAAACGCCTTGAGGTTCGTCACCCGCTCCCAAGTGTTCTCCTCGCTGCTGCATCCCCTCCATTTCACCAAGTACTCCGTGTGGTTGCGCTTTGCGGTACTCGTAACTCGGTGATTTAGGATAGCTTCAGCCACCTTCTCCTTAGTCTTCGTCAATTCAAGTTGCGGGCGGCTGGGCTGATTGCGGGCATCGTCCTCCTTGTCTGCTGAATATTTCTTTAGCTGACTCACATGGAAGACATTATGGATTTTCCACCAGGAAGGCAACTCTACCTTGTAGGCCACCGTTCCAATACGCTTTATGATAGATAAAGGGCCAACATATTTTTGCATCAACCGAGGATCTCTCCCCCTTGATGACTTCGATAATCTTGGGTCTGGGACCTTCACCATCACAAGGTCTCCCGCATTGAACTCGATGAAGCGGCGGTTTTGATCAGCATACTTTTTCATCCGCTTCTGAGCTTTCTCCAGGCAACTTCTGGCGATGTCAACGTTCTGCTTCCATTCCTGGGAGAAGCTTCGGGCGAGAGGGGATCTCACACTTTGTGGAGAGTCGAGAGTGTGAGGGAGGAGCGGTTGCTGCCCAGTGACAATTTCAAAAGCGCTCTTGTTGGTCGAAGAGCTCTTTTGAGCATTGAAGCACAACTGAGCGACATCCAAGAGCTTCACCCAATCCTTCTGCGTACCTCGCACAAAGTGCCGAAGGTATTCCTCCAACATCGAATTAAAGCGTTCCGTCTGGCCGTCAGATTGTGGGTGATAGCTCGAGCTCATAGAAAGTTTGGACCCGAGGATTTTGAATAGCTCGGTCCAAAAGACGCCAGTGAAACGGGAGTCCCGGTCACTGACGATGTCCTTCGGCAGTCCCCAGTATTT
>NC_026159.1:10026870-10027547 GCF_000512975.1 Sesamum indicum | reverse complement strand
CCGGCCCGATACTCCAGCACGAAGTGAAATTCCGACAGCAACTCCTGCCAGCGTGCCTGTCTACTGGTCAGCTTCGGCTGCGACATAAAGTGACTTACCGCAGTGTTGTCCGTCCTGACCACGAAGTGAGAGCCCAACAAATAATGCCGCCATAATCTTAGGCAATGAACGACAGCTAGTAGTTCCTTCTCATGCACCGAATAGCGCCGCTCAACATCTTTAAGCTTCTTGCTCTCAAAGGCAACTGGATGGCCATCTTGCATTAGGACCCCTCCTAACGCAAAGTCTGAAGCGTCTGTCTCCACCACGAACGGCTTCGACATGTCCGGTAAGGCCAGCACAGGGTCTGTCACAATTGCTTTCTTCAAATTGTCGAAGGCGACTTGGCATTGGGGTGTCCAATTCCAAGTCTCCGTCTTCTTCAATAAATCCGTCAGGGGCCGAGCTATCTCGGAGTAGCCCTTCACAAAACGCCGATAATAATTTGTCAACCCAAGGATGAGCGCAAGTCATGAACGTCTCTCGGCGGTTGCCACTCCTCAATAGCCTAAACTTTCTTAGGGTCCATACGAATCCGCCCTCTCTCCACAATGTGGCCCAAGAAACTAATTATCTCCTGAGCAAACGAGCATTTCGACACCTTCGCATATAGCTCGTGCTCACGGAGTCTCGTCAGA